>NW_021319137.1:371105-374000 GCF_001605985.2 Dendrobium catenatum | reverse complement strand
TTATTTCTCTCCATCACTATAACTAGAAAAAGTACTTTTTTCGTGGTAGATAACCTAAAATCTATTTATATTTCCAATGATTTTGTCTTCTTAAAATTTATCTATCCTAAGCTTTATAAAAATATAATATATATCATTTTACTGATTTTCGAGCTTACAACTTTTGATATGTTGTAGAAATCATCCTCCTAAATATTTTGATTGGTTAATACTAAAGTTTCACCGGGTGGTTATGCCTATATTTTATTTTTACAAAAATGGGTAGTATAATATTAAATATAAAACAATCAAGAACCAATGTATTGTATTTAGACATGAAATATATGATATGTACTTATGTACTATTCATTTTGGCTAACATGCTTTTTAGCATACAATAGGCATTTTGATGAATATACTAATCATTACATTACGTGTATATAATGTGTATTATTATGATCTATATTATGTGAAATACATGTAAAAGCAAGAAAGGCTAGCTAAAAATGATTGAATGATTAAGGCTCGATGAAGATAGGTCCTTGAATGATTAAGGCTAGCTGAAAATAAAACCACCTCCCCCATTACTTAGCAAATGGAGTCACACATACAAAAAACAAAAATACAAATTGGGACTTTGGAGTAGTTGGTCGGTCACTACATATGGTAATAACCCAATAACCATCCCTAACCCCCGTCATCGAACCCCTTTGTTGACCTCATTTTTCGCTCGAGTGCCTTCGAACATCTTTGATCCATTTAATCGAACCTCGTCGAGCCTAATTCGAGCTCGAATCAACCCAACTCGAGCCGGATCAGACTCGAATGTGCGCAATTATACTCTTTTAGTTTGTTTTCATAGCATCGTACCTAATTTTCTTTAAATTGATCGTTATTTTGAACCAAATTTTGGCTAATTAATCCGTCGCGTCGGCTCAGACCAAAATCGATTCGAATCGAGTTGAATTAGGCCCGACTAAATTTAATTATACTCGATCGATGCTCGCGAACCTCGTCGAGGGCAGTTTGGGTTTAATCGGCATTAATTTTAGTCTCATTTCCATTAATTTAGTTTTATTGAGCCGCATTGAGCCCAAGTTCTTCTGATTTGACCCGAGTTGAGTTTAATTTGAAATCAAATCTGAACTAATTTAGCCTAAAATAATTTCAATTAAACTCCAATTCACTTTTCGTTGAATTCAAATTTGAAGCTCATATCAGGAATTCGATCAAGCGGTCCTAATTGAATGGGCAGTTGGCGTAGTCCTTTTCCCCTGTTGCTCGCGATCTTCTACGAGCAGAGCAGAGATACGAAGCAGTTAGCAGGCTCATTCGCGTGTTTCGAGCCGCTGCTGCGATGGATCGGAGAGCGCGGGCTTCCTCTTTCGGAAAAGGGGTTCAATTTACTCAGAACGAAACTTCGACTCAGGGATGCTCTCCCACCCCATCTCTCTCAATCCCGCTCTCTCACGGTGTCAAGACCGAACTCTCTCGCTCTCACGCCCAGCTCTCTCATTACCGATCTCTCCCTTCCTCCTCCTCTGGATCTCACGCACCCTCTCCCTCCTTGGAAGCCCGTTCGGCCTCTATAGCCGAACCGGATAAGCTCCCCCATCTCCGACCGAGCTCACGCCCCTGAACCGACCCCCTACCTCTCCCGCTCTCTCTAGTTCGCAAATCAGAAGGATCCGACGCCGGTTTCCCTATTCACGCGACCCTAGCCAGAGCCAGAACCTTGCTGCCGTCCGACCTACAGCAACTCAATCCGAGCTCGTGGTTTTGTCCGACGATCCGACGCCTTCCAGCTCCCGATCCCGCACGCCCGGACTAAGCCCGCTTCTTCTCCAGGACGCTTTTTCTCTCTGTGAGTATTTTTCTTCTTCTTCTCCTTCTACTTTCCTTTTCTTCACTTCCTTTACTCCATCCTCCTTCTAGATTTATGCTCTTTTCATTTGTTATTTGCTTCCCTTTCCTTCTTGCTTCTCCTCATCTGGTTAGTGTATCCTCACTAATACATGGTTAGAATGGTTTGGTTTCTATTAGAATTACTTTGATAAAACATTTGCTATCTCTTGTTATCTCGTTTTGTTCATTTAATTCTCAAATGAGATATTGATGCTTTGAAAGATGAATGTTGTTGTTGCCAACCGTGATGAATTTATATGGTTTGGATAGAGATTTGCTGATCTATTTTATTTGAAAAGTAAACAGTTGGTATATAGAGCTTGGACTTGGGCTATGTTGTGTGATTCATTATCTTAGGGGTTAATGATAACAAGTCTTGTAGAGTCATTTTGTCTCTTTTCTAAAAGGTGCATGCTAAGTGTTTGTTAGAATGCCTTTAAGGAATTTTTGAGATGTTTTGTGGGCGATGCATGAAGCATGTCAGACTACCTAACCAAACGTTGGGTGAGCACTTTTCTTTATGTGGCCCTTTGTAAGTTTATGCATCATTTTTGTTTGTTAAATCTTCCTCAAAGAATGTTTGGAGCACTTTTTCTATTGAAGTTTCCTTGACGAGTTTCATTGAATTCTTTTCCTAAGCTTAGAGTGATGGCAAAGCTTGGAAGGCCATGTTGTGCTTTTACTAAAATATACATGTGGAGCTACTTAATCAAGTATTTAGTGGAATGTCACTAAAAGAAGAGATAGGTTGGTTGGTTCATAAACTTTGGATGGCCAACATGTTAAAATTTATATTTTCTTGCTCTTGTTTGCAATAAAAAAAGGTTTAGCTAGCATTGAAGATTTCATGAATCAAAATTGTTGTAGCATCTACACTAATACTTTGGTCTTACGGTTGACCTCCATTATCTCATGACGCAACCCTTTCTTCTTTTACTTTTTCTTGAGCATGTGCCTCCTTTCATTATGAAATTAAATTTCAATTTGAAAGTCAACTTCTTTCGCTTGTTA
>NW_021319137.1:366654-367197 GCF_001605985.2 Dendrobium catenatum | reverse complement strand
GATTCTTAAAGATCAAACTTAGAATAATCTTTTAAAAGTAATCAACAAATCCCATAAATACATAACAATCGCTCCAAAAGTGAAGTTTATTGGATGGACTACTCCGGGCTGCGGGGCTAAGTGTCCTAAGGAGGCTGGTTCCTCGAGCCTGGTGGCACAACGCCACGAATGAATCTAATGGAGCGTCAAAATCTAAAATTAATTTTTCTAATTGGCATAATTCAAACTTGATTAATAAATGATTTAATTCACCCTTTTCTTTTCTTTTAACAACAAATTAAAATAAATCAACAAAATTAATTATCACTGGGTAACCCAGGCCTACGAGGCTATTAAGTTAGCCCCAAGGAGGGTGAAATAAACCTCACGGCCTCGGTGTGAAACAAAGGTGGTAATTAATCAAACACTAAAATAAAATACCTCTAAAATCAATCTCAAAACACTAATATTTAAACTTTAACTAAAATCTCTTCTTTGTCCTTTTCAACAAACAAAAATATAAACAACTTTAATTAAAACTATCCCATATAGGACCTACCAAAA
>NW_021319137.1:343092-366489 GCF_001605985.2 Dendrobium catenatum | reverse complement strand
TTTTTGCTACTTGTTGTAGCTTTTCTGTGACGCTTTTTCTGCTATTTTCTTTCTTGCACTGTTGTTGTGAGCGTTAGAATACCCATAGGTTAGGCACGCTTTTTCATACTAATGCTGTCTTCCTGCAGGTGGCCGTACTTACACAGTGCTAAAAAGGGGGCTAAAATTAATAATCATTTATAACTGCTTTAGGTACCCGCTTCAGCTGCTTAGCCCCCAATAATTAGAGCACGGCCAAGTGATTGAGTTGAGCACTTCTTTTCTTTTTAAATATATAACTGCTTGGGTGGATATTTATTTTAACTGCTTAGGATAACCCCTGAAGGAGAGTCTAGATTTTCTTTTTTTTTTCATTCATGTAATGTATTTGATAGTAAATGTTATGAAAGTCATTAAAATGGGACATTTTAAATAAGTAAGAGTCCAAAGGGAAAAGTAAACCTCTATAGAGGGTTTCCTTTTTCATTTGGGCATCCTTTTGGAGCATTCACTACAAGGAGCCTGAAGGATTGAAGATGATCCAAAGAAAAATTAAGGAAGTGAAGAAGAAGACTGAAGATGTAAAATGCCTCATTTAAAAGATTTGCGTCATTTCCGGGTTGTTGTCGGTGGACTTGGGCTATGTGATGTAATATTGTATGGCACTTGCCATGGACACTCTTTTTCGTGAGATTTGTTTTTGTGTTGTGATTTACTTACTTTGTTTGCGCAGTAGAACCGGCATGTTTTTTTATAGGTTTCTTTCTTGCATGTGCTTGTGTCTGACCGCTAGGCTCTTTAGGGATAAAAATTTTTATACTTGTAATTATTAAATAAAAAATTTAAGATTAATTCACATAAAAATCATAACAATTTTAGGGAATAGTCGGAATCGTCCAGGGTCGCATACATGCATTCTCTCTTCTTTTAGACAAATTTCCTTGCCTGCGGGTAGAGTCCGGATAATCTTGCCTATGAGGATGAAGTGCCGGACTCGGGAAAGTTTAGTCATTCAAAAAATTATTTTTATAAAGCCTTTTTAAAATTCATACATATCTGAATTGGAGACTTTTAACTAGCATAAATTGCATTAGTAACTAATTAAAATCAAAATTTAATTGCATTAGTTTTAGGAGCATTGTACCACTCATAAGTGTGGGATCATTTAGGAATCTCTCTAGTGGTCGATCCCAAATTTCAGTGTCTAAACTACCCTCCCATCTTTCATACAGACTGGACAGCATGGATTTTACACGATTAGGTGGTTTTAGCTGGCTTTCTTTGTCAGGCAAGGAATAAGTCCAGGATCGCATTAGCTAGGTCGTAGATGCTAGTGTTGTGTGTACAACACTACATCTTTTATAGATTCAGGGTCTAAGGTGAGGGGTACGAGTGTACACTTATACGCCTTAATGGTGGGTAAGTTCTCCATTCTTCCGGAGACTATAAATCATACCCATCCGCGTCACACAGATGACGCCACCTCCCTCTTTCTCTCATGCTTGCTTGAGATGCGTGGCCTCTTTCTTTTCTCCAGTTTCCCCTTCCTCAGATCGGCCGAATGTTGAATGAATCATGTGTGATTAATTAAGCCAACTTGGGACACTCTTTCTCTTTGATTAGGAAAGCCTAGAATTTGCCCTTACACTAAACCCATTCGAGAAGATAATCTAGCATCCCTAATCAAGAGTTTTCTTAGATCGAGGTCTAAGATGTAATTAACTACGGGGGCTTGCGCCCGTAGGAAACCGATCCCCACAATCAAATAAACCCCATTCGAGCCGATGCATTAAATGGGGGAAATCTCGTGAATTTTAGGTTATATATATTATTATTCATTGAGGTTGGTAGGTGAAAGCCGCTATCCTCCATGGCTAATCGTATGTATAACTCCATCTACTCTTCCATCGGCCATCTTGTGTCGATTGTAAAGGTCTACGACCACTTTGTCCTACGGGATAGTGCGATCATACCCTTTGCATTCGAACCACATGAGCGAAACCCTTTCGGAGACCCACAGATTTCTGGCGACCACGGTGGGACAGGTTTCTCTCTCCATCTTTGGATGTTAAATTATTCTCTTGTGTGCACTCCGGGTTTAGTGTTCTTTAGTTTGGTTCTTCCTCTTCTGGCCTTTACAGGCTATTCCGTCCCTTTCTCTCTTGTTCCTTCTGGTGGCTTTGTTTTACGCTAATTGTTGCAGTTTGTGTTAGCAGACAGTGCAATGGCGTACTCCGGCCCTTCAGTTACTTTTTGCTTTGGCTCTGACTCGCGGGTGACACTTCCTGAGTCCCTGCTCTCGAGCCCACCTGCGGGGGGAATCACCTTCGGTTCTTTTACCGACTCGGCGTACGTCACTTTGGGCGGGCCGACTCCCTTCGAGGCTGCTGCCTTCTTTCTCCTCAGAGGAGAGGACGCGCAGCCATGCGACCGTTTGGACGACCAGTTGCTCTACAGCCTGCCCGGGTACCTGCTCGTCCTGTTGCTGTTCGTGCGCAGCCAGTGCACCCGGTGGCTAGGCAGCCAGTTCCTAGGCCACTCCCTGTTCACCCTGTTCGTCCAGCGGTCAGGCGGCCAGCGCCTGTCGCTCCTGTTGTTCGTATAGCCCCGGCCCCTCAGCGCCGGCAGCCAGTAGTAGTTCCTTTGCCTGTTGTTCCAGTAGAGGTTGCTCGTGCTCGGGTCTCCCCTCCTCTTTCCACTTCGAGGAAGAGGGTTGCTCAAGCCGAGCTTTCTCCACCTCCTACTCATCAGATTTCTATTTTCACCCGGTTGTTTCACCCTGAGATTGTCGAGGAGACCCCGACACCCCCCCAGTCAGTAGTTCCTGTTCCTTCAGTACAGTCTGTGGGTACCGATGTAGCTTCTTCCTCCACCTCCGGCCTTGGGAGAAGGGCTAGAAGGAATAGGAACAGGAGATTGCGATTAGCAGCATCCGATGCAGCAGTTCAGCGGATGGCAGATTTGTGGCTCAGCAAGAGCCGGTTCAGCAAAGGATGGTTCCATTACAGCGGGAGCCACGTAGACGAGTAGTCACCCCAGTTCCTGATGTTGTAGTCGCTCCTGAGATTGACGCAGTTCAGGGAGGACGCTTTTCTCCTCTAGTACATAGTGGTGACGAGGAGGATGCTGTTCATATTGCGGCAGCCCCTCCTGTCCCCACTACTCTCCCTCGCGCTCGAGTCCCCAAGGATACTGTTGCTAGGACCCTCACTCAGAGGATCCGAGGTATTATCCGTTCAGCGTGCGGTAGAGGTCGTGTTAGTGAAGAGAGGTTACTCCACCAGATTTCTCAGGTGCATGCCCAATTGCAGCGGCAGTCAGTTAGACAGAGTTATCGGTGGCAGAGAGGACAGCCACCACGGTAGCAGACTAGAGTTGTTTCCACTGGTAGACCTCAGGCAGGTGCCTCTGCTGTTGGACGACGCCCTCGCCGTCATGGATGTCGCCCATAGTTAGAGCCTGTCCGATCCCAGCTTGGTTTAGTTGTCGTTGCCCCCTCCACTCAGTTAGATGTTCCTACCGGGTCCCGTCGTAGTAGATGGGTTTGGAGACGTCGGCAGGTGGATGAGCCTGTCGAGACGGAGCAGACAGTTGGTACGATTTGTCAAGTTGATACAGCCCCTTCAGGATCGGTGCCACTTCAGATGAGTCGTGATGCAGTTGGTGTTGAGGATAGTACTCGGGCTCGAGTGGAGCTAGTTATTATTCCTAGTCCCCTTATGATTTCTTCTCCTTTGGGTCCGTACATCGATGCTCTTCATCAGACCTTCGATGAGGACTTACTCGAAGGAGAGTCAGATGAAGACATCCCCGTCCACCTTGTTTGTGTTGTCACGAGGCGTGGCACGTCAGATGATCAGCGTGACCAGTACGATGATTTAGAGGAGTAAGGGGAAGTTGATGTACCTTCCACCTCAGCACAGGGTGGACCTCCCCGTTCAGTAGACACGGATGTCACGGTTTTGCAGTTGTAGTCTCAAATGGCGGAGATGGCTAGATCCATGGCGGCGATGACCGCCCAGTTGACGGCGTTGGGGGCTACACCCCATGTCATGGATGTAGTTACTCCTACTACATCCAGAGATGAGTCAGCAGCACCACAGTCACCAGAGCCTGTTAGGGTTGATAGAGTTCAGAGGACAGTTCCGATGTCTCCCCCAGTAGCACCGTTGAGTGTGCCAGTCCAGAGTCAATCAGTTCAGTTGTCACCAGTTCAGATTCAGGACATGATTGCACAGAGGGTTGACCAGGTTATTGCTTCTAGAAAGTCTGGAGATTCTATTAGTAGAGGTCGCCCCTACCCGGTAGAGTACGAGCGGGAGCCTTACCCCGCTGGTTTTGTTCCTCCCCATTTTTGAGTCTTTGATGGGTTTTAAAACCTAAAACAACATGTGGCTCAGTATCGAGCCATATGTTGTAACATTGGAGGAAATGATGCACTGATGTTGAGACTGTTTGTCAGTAGTTTAGGGGGAGTGGCATTTGAGTGGTATGCTGATCTCTCTAACGATTCAGTTCGCACTTTTGCTGATATGGAGCAGTTGTTTGTGCAGAGGTTCATTAGTACAGAGCATAGAGTGACTGTTGGTGAGTTGGTAGTGACCAGAAAACGCTCCCACGAGTCTCTACCTAACTATATAGTTAGGTGGAGGAACCTTAGTCTTCAGTGTGAACCTCAACTGCAAGAGCAGCATGCAATTGAGATTCTATTGAAGAACATTGATGGTCCTATTGCTCCTTATCTGAAGGGTTTCAGCATTCAAACCTTTCAGAAGTTGTTAACCAAAGTCACGAGCCTGCAGGACAGCATACCCACTGCAGTCCCTCCTAAGGTTGAGAGTCAACCCCCGCGTAGACCACAGCGTTTGGAGTTTTTTACGGCACCACCTCCTAGGAAGGGGGAGGTGCATAGTACTTATGATGCTTATGATCGGGGCAAGAGGCCCATGGTTAGTTTAGTACCACAGCGCCCACCACCACTACGACCTCAGTTTCAGCCCCGACCTTAGTTACCACAACCAGTACAGCCTCTTGTTCAGTTTCAGCCACGACCACAGGGTCAGCAGCCTAGGCCCTCTTATAGAACTCCAGAAAACCAACAATACTTACAAGAGAAGCTTAGCAAGGAGTATCCCTTTAAAAGGGAGAGTGTAAAGAAGATTTTCAATTTTTGTCAAGAAATTTTTTACATTCCACCCAACAAAAAGAGTAAGAGGAAGGCAAACAGAGCATCCTTTGTAGCCCAGTCATAAGCATATTTTCAGTGGATTGAAGATTGGTATGTGTTCAAAGATAGGGGAAACCCTATGCTATGGTGAAGATCACTGCAAGCGTTTCTCAATAGTTCAGAGGTTACTTAGCTCCACTCAGTGTGACAGTCAGTGTGGGTCAGAGCAGTGATAGTAGAGCAACCTCTTAGTTTCTGGAGGAGTGGCAGCTTCACTCTCTCGACAAACAAGCGGTTCTATGATCAACGGGCAGTTCAGAGTTCAGAGGCAGTTGAGAGGAGCCTCCCACAGGCCAAGTCTATATTGCCATCTAGTTGCTTTGCCTAGTTCTTTTTCTTCTCTTGTGTAGTGGCCTATGAGCACAAACATTTCTTCTACTGTCTCGCTTGTATAGAAAGATGTATGAAAGAGAAATTTGTTGTTAACTTTTGAGGTGAAACAAGTATCCCTCCAGCACTTACGCGCAAGGATTTTGTTCTCCCTTCAACTGATGATGAATTAATGGAAGAAAATGATTCTGGCTACTTTTGGTGTCTTGCTCCTTCTAATTCTACTTTTTCTAGCACTCGTTCTTCTTCTGTTTTATTTTTTTCTGAAAATGGTGATGATCCTTCTTTTGAAGAAGAGTTTGAGTTTGAGGAAGAGCCTGTGTTTGCCATTTCTGAAGGATGTAGTTACATGGATTCTGAGGATGAATCCGAGAACACTCCACAGTCACTTTTTGTTGAACCAACACAAGCCATGTCACCTGAACCAAATGAGTCCTCTATTGAATCTGATTCAATACGAGAGATACAGTTGCGTTCAGGTAAGGTCCTACCACCTAAAATGGATAAAAATAATAAAGAAAAAGATAGAAACATCATTACCCAACAGGATGATCCTATCCCTCCTCCTCAAGCACAGGCTAAGGAGAAGGGAAAAGGCCCTCAGTTGGATGTTGATTATAATGTGTTGGCTCACTTGAGAAAGATTCCTTCTCTTCTTAGTGTTTATGATGCACTTATGATGTCTTCCGACTTGAGAGAGACTTTGGTGAAAGCTTTGCTTGAACCAGAGCTTATCAAGCCTTCTTTGCCACTGAGTCAGTTAAGGATACATGCTATTTAAGAGAGATGGCATGCATTACCTTTTCAGACCAGGATCTTCTTTTAGGGACTTCTGATCACAACCGTCCCTTGTACGTCACCACTGAAGTAAATGGTTATGAGTTGAACAGGGTCCTCATTGACCAAGGAGCTTCAGTTAATATCCTTAATCATTCCACCCTAGAGAGCCTCTCCCTTGGACATTTGAATCTAACTTCAGATAAAATTACGCCGAAGGGTTTTAATGATCAAGGTCAGTGAGCTCTAGGTTCTATCACTTTGGGCTTTGCATTTTGGAGATCTTTTGACTAATGCAAAGTTTCATGTTATTGAGGCATATACCTCATACAAGGCTCTCTTAGGAAGGCCTTGGATACATGAATATGGAATGGTGCCCTCTACACTGCACCAATGCATGAAGTATATGAGGAATGATGTAGAGTTTTCCATCCTTGGAGATATTCAACCTTTTGCCGTGCATGAGGTCTCTATTTATGATGATGCCGAGCATTACATGCCTCGAAAAGCTCGTAGACCTCCCCCTGCCCAGCCACCAGTGATACCCACTAGTATTGTACAGGGTCATATACAGTCACTTGCACAGGGTCCTATACAACCACTAGCACAGGGTCCATCACAGGTTAGGATTGGGGCAGATATTATCGTTACAGACCTGGATGAATCTTTACGGTTTGTAGTCAGGCGCGATGTTCCCCCTAGTAGAGGTAGGGGATTGCGTGGCAGATGTCGAGGTAGAGAGTCAGTTCGCCCTCCGAGGAACTTTGATACTCGAATCCCTCCTCCTTCGCACTTGTACACTTCCCCTTTGACTGTTAAGTCTGACTTTGATGATGAGATGATTGATGTTCCTCGTCATTCAGTTCCTTTACCCGCCTTTAGTGTTAATCACAATTCCTATCCCACATTTCATAGGAGTTTGATACCTCAGAGTGGTTTGGTTGTTGATAGTGATTCAGACGACGATGGAGATGTCGGACATCAGACTACTAGTCAACAATCCCTTTCTCGCCAGATGTACGGGATGAGAATTGAGGAATCTCCTCCTCAACCTTCCCCTACACCTTCCACCGGTGTTCGTGGTGCACCACCCTTAGATAGGCGCTCTGTACAAGAGCTGCACACCCTCTATGTGCCACCACGATCTGCTTGGCATGCATCGTTGTTTCATAGTGTAGGTGTCCCACATAGTACTAATATACAAGATTCTGTGGAATTCACTGTAGATGATGAGATCATGCCAGTTCCCCGATATTTTTCCCCTGCTGTTGATAACTTTGTTGAGCGAGGCATTGTCCCTTCGACTTGGTCAGGTAGACAGGCCCAACAGCAGGCCCGTATTTGGCGAACTGATTTTCCTCGAACTAGGCAGGGTATAGGCTATTCTCAAGAGAATCAGTCCCCTTCCGCCAACATTCGGGTTGTCTCTCATTCCTATCCGGTCGTTTCCATTGTCGATGATGAAGACCTGGAGGAGAATGAGGACAGAGTCCTTGAAGCTCCACGTGAATTCGAAGATGGCGTCAGTTCTGCCATGGATGAATTGTGTGAGATTAATTTGGGCACTGAATCGGATCCTCGGCCTATCTTTCATAGTGCTTTGCTATCCGAATCAGAGGCTCGAGAGTATGTGGCACTCATTTCTAAGTTTAAAGATTATTTTGCCTAGAACTACACCGAGATGCTCGGTTTAGATCCAGAAGTAGCAGTCCACAAGTTAGCTATTAGTCCTGATGCAGTCCCTGTTAAGCAGTCACCTCGTCGGATGAGGTTAAAGATTGAACAACAGGTGATCGCCGAGACTAAGAAGCTTATAGAAGCTGGTTTTGTTCGTGAAAAGAAGTATCCCACTTGGCTTGCCAATGTTGTTCCAGTCCGGAAGAAGAATGGTCAGATCCGTGTCTGTATAGACTTCCGTGATTTGAATAAGGCATGTCCTAAGGATGATTTTCCTCTTCCTATCCCCGAGCTCATGGTTGATATTGCTTCGTCCCATAGCATTTTCTCCTTCATGGATGGTTCATCTGGCTACAATCAGATTAAGATGGCTCCTGAAGATGAGAAATTCACTGCCTTTCGCACCCCCATAGGTGTGTTTTGTTACAAGGTGAAGCCCTTTAGCCTCAAGAACGCCGGAGCCACCTATCAGCGTGCCATGACTATCATTTTTGACGAATTGATTCATGAGGAAGTTGAATGTTATGTGGATGATTTAGTGGTCAAAAGCAAAGTCCGTGGTGATTACCTTCGAGACCTACGAATCATTTTTGAGCGCTTAAGAAAGCATGATTTAAAGATGAATCCCCTAAAGTGCGCATTTGGCATTTCTGTGGGGAAGTTTCTGGGTTTTATTGTTCGCTACCGTGGCATTGAGATTGATCCCTCCATGATCAAGGCCATAGTAGACTTGAAACCTCCTAGGAGTCTTACCCAGTTGAAGTCGTTTCAGGGGAAGCTTGCTTTCTTGCGGAGATTCATCTCCAATCTCGCCGGTAGATGTCATCCTTTTGCTGCTTTAGCAAAGAATGATGCCCGTTTCCATTGGGATAAGAATTGTCAGGAGGCCTTTGAGAGCATAAAGCGCTACCTGATGAATCCCCCGGTGTTAGCTGCACCCATCCATGGTAAACCGTTGATTCTTTATACTACTGCCTTGGATGAGTCACTTGGTGCACTTTTAGCTCAAGAAAATGAGGAAGGCAAAGAGAATGCCTTGTACTACCTTAGCAGATGTTTGATTCCTACAGAGCTAAAATACCCGACAATGGAAAAGCAGTGTTTGGCCTTGATCTTTGTTGTGCAGAAGCTTAGACACTATATGCTCTCACACAAGATCAGTTTGATTTCTCGAGTCAACCCTTTATAGTACCTGATGACCCGTCCGACTTTGTCAGGTCGTCTAGCACGTTGGTCCATGATTTTACTGCAGTTTGATATTTCCTTTGTCCCTCAGCGGGCCGTCAAAGGACAGGCTCTAGCTGACTTTCTTACCTCTCACCCGATCCCTACAGATTCCCCACTTAATGAAGATTTGCCTGATGAATTAGTCATGAGTGTGGAAGAGCATGAGTCCCCTACTTGGGAGTTTTACTTTGATGGAGCTTCTTCCATCAAATCACTACGTCCTTACGAAACTCCTGTAGTTAGGGTAGGTTTGGGGCTTATTTTTGTGTCTCTTGAAGGCCACACCCTTCGTTACTCCTACAGTCTTTCAAAGCCTCATACTAATAATGAAGCTGAGTACGAAGCCCTAATTGTAGGACTCGAGTTGGCTATTCAGATGAGCATCGTACGGGTGAAAATTTTTGAAGATTCTAAACTAATTATTAATCAAGTGGCTGGAATTTTCAAAGTTCTCAAACCTGAGCTCTTGCCTTATCACGATAGGGCAATGGAGCTCTTGTGTTTGATCCTTGAAGTAACTTTAGTTAGAGTCCCTCGATCTGAAAATGATAGAGCGGATACACTAGCTAAACTTGCTAAGGAGTTGGCTGACCCGAATGAAAATTCGGTGTCGATTGTTGTTTAGTATCGGCAAGCCTTATGCCCCGCAGACTTGTCTTCTCCCGATCAAACCCTCACGATGTGCGCTGTTGAGGAAGAGTCGGATTGGAGAGTCCCCTTTGTTGAGTACTTGAAGCGTGGAAAGCTTCCGGATGACCGCTCTCTTGCCGCTCAGATTAGAAAGAGAGCTTTATCCTTCTCCTATGTGAATGAAACCCTGTACCGACGCTCTTTTGACCAGATGTGGTTGTGTTGCCTCAACAACGAGGAGGCTCGTAAGGTCATGGGCGAAGTACATGAGGGACTTTGTGGTGCTTATCAGTCCGGACCTAAGATGAAGGTCAGAATTAAATGCCTTGGTTATTACTGGCCGACGATGATCCGCGATTACATAAAGTACGCTAGGAGGTGCCACCAATGCCAGATCCATAATACTGTTATTCATCAACCTCCTAATCCGCTGCACCCCACTGTGTCTTCTTGGCCTTTTGATAGTTGGGGCACGGATGTAGTGGGTCCTATTGACCCTCCTTCCTCTAAGGGTCATAGGTTCATTCTGGCCGCTACTGATTACTTCTCTAAGTGGGTAGAAGCTATCCCGCTTAAGGAAGTTAAATCAGAAGATGTGATGCGTTTCTTTCACGATCATGTTGTCTACTGTTTTGGTGTTCCGCGCCGTATAATTTCGAATAACGGCCCATCTTTTAGAAGCACCAAAATTGCTAGATTCGCTCGCCGCCATAACATAAATTGGCACTATTCCTCGATCTACTATCCTAGGGCTAATGGTTTGGCTGAAGCATTCAATAAGACCTTAGTCCAGTTGATAAGGAAAATACTTATGGCAAATAAAAGAGAATGGCACGACAAATTACCTGAAGCATTATGGGTCTATAGGACTACATACCGTACTCCTACTAAGTGTACACCATATACTTTAGCTTTTGGGGTTGAAGCTGTCCTCCCACTAGAGGTTGAGCTTTCTTCGTTGTGTGTAGTAGTTAGCCACAATTTATCCCACGAGGATAATGCCCGACTACGGTTGGAAGAACTTGATGGTTTAGAAGAGCTCCGTTTGCAAGCTCATCTGAACCTTAAGTTGTATCAGGCCCGTATGGCCCAGGCTCATGATCGCCTCGTCCGACCCCGTGCCTTTCAGGTCGGGGAATTAGTCCTTGTCTTGCGTAGGCCTATTATCTCGCTTCGTCGTCGAGGTGATAAATTTGAGCCCATTTGGGAAGGCCCATTCGTTGTAGAACAAGTATACGAAGGTGGGTCTAATTTGCTAGTTGATGCGAATGGTGTTCATCCCATGCCCGTCATTAATGGGAAGTACTTGAGAAAGTACTACGCTTGAGTTTGCACATCGCAAGGGGCATCCCTCGCCAGTTGTAAATATCCCTCTGTATAGATATAACTTTGAAAGATTTCTTGTACTTTTCGGCAGTCCGTGGCCACGACGATTTGTCCTCTACCACGTGATGTTCGTCATGTAAAATATGAGATTTTCTTTAAAGGTTGTATGTAAATACGTCGTAGAGATGTTTATGCTTACGTTCACATTCTCTAGTCACTTTGGTGTGGTTGCACAGAATCACCTTTCCAACCCTTATAAGGTTGGCTTTCCCTAGTTTCACTTGTCACTTTCAAGTGTGGTCTGGGATACCAAAACTACTAACTCGAATTTCTATGAAATGTGATACTGGGTCCATCATGATCTATATTTGTCAAATATAGTGATGTTGATCCATGATCACTTTGTGAATTCCTCTACAAATTATTGTTGTAATCTTTCTCTCTCCCCAGTTTTACTCATGTGGAGAGTATGGCCTGGGATATCAAAGCCAGTAATTTTCCCATCTTTATGTTCCGGTGTACTTGATCTATATCTGTGAACATAATGTAAAAAAATTAAAAAAAAACATAATAAAAATAAAAAAAGAGGGAAGCTCTTAATTGAGTAGAATCGGTTGCCCTTGTCACATGTGGAACCCGGTTCTACGCTCTAAGAGCCCAAAGTCCCTCCTGTCTCTCCTTAAAACATTTCAATGATTATGTAGGAGATGACTGTATGTTCATTTCTTCGATTATGGTTGTTCACTTTTAAAGGGATGTTGCTCTCCCTTACTTGTGATGTGGTACATCTGGCTCTAGATGTTAACATCACTTCTTAGTGGATTTTGATCTTCTAGCAGAAAGTCGATCCGCTACTTTCAAATGATATATTTTCTCATTGAGATCTCGCTTTTAGTTATAAGAGCAGCCTCTTTTGAATACATAAATGTTGCTTGTACTTTTCACAGGGTCCCATCAGTTAGCATGGGTGTTACCACTATGATTTCTTTAATAATCATTAATATTTGGTATGATGATTGTTGTTCTCAGTGGCAAGTGTGTCCCCTTGCCATTTCTATTCATTTCTTATAAGATTATTCTTTTTACACGGTCGTATATATGTTCCTCTTTTTAGAAAGATGTATATCGATCGATTGCTTCATGTTATATAATTTCAATTTTACCCTAAAGAAATACTACTTATATTTTAATTACTCATGGCCACAACGATTTGTCCTCTACCATGTGGTAACTAGAATATTAAGTTTGGAATTTCTTAGGTGATGGATTGCTTACTTCTCTTTCCCTCACAGCACCGCGCACATGTGCGTCGGGTGGTTGTAGAGGTGACTTTCACTCTTTGTCTCGCCGTTGCGAATATGGTCAGGCAGACATTGAGTCGTCTCCATTCACTGTTTCGATCTGGTCAGGTGAATGTGAGATTTTTTCTTTTGTCCTGCTGTTTCGATCTGGTCAGACAGACATTAGACCTTTTGGGAAGCTCTTTATTCGCTGTTGCGAATATGGTCAGGTGGATATCGAGTTGTTCTCATTCGCCGTTGCGAATATGGTCAGGCGAATGCTGAACTCCCTTTCTCTTTCCCCTTTGTTTTGCTGTTTCGATCTGGTCAGGCGAACATTAGGTTGTCCTCATTCACTGTTTCGATTTGGTCAGGTGGATGTTGGACTTTTTCTTTTATCCCACCATTGCGAATATGGTCAGGTGGACATTAGACTTTCGGGAGAGCTCATTATTCACTGTTGCGAATATGGTCAGGTGGATTTTGAGCCATTCTCATTCGCTGTTTCGATCTGGTCAGGCGAATGTTGACTCCCCTCTTTTTGGTTGGGTGCCCGACAGAGTCCCTGGGAGGCATACTTCACCACCTCTTCATTCCCCCTATTTTATTTTCCTAATTGGGGGTTGTTGAGTTTTCTGCTAATTCTTTGTTTCGTTGTTTCGATCTGGTCAGGCGAATATCGAGTCGTCCTCATTCACTGTTTCGATCTAGTTAGGTGAATGTTGGACTTTGTCTTTTGTCCTGCTGTTTCGATCTGGTCAGGCGGACATTAGACCTTTTGGGAAGCTCATTATTCGCTGTTGTGAATGTGGTCAGGTGGATATTGAGCTGTTCTCATTTGCTGTTGTGAATATGGTCAGGAAAATGTAGAACTCCCTTTCTCTTTTTTTACTCATGTTCACTGTTTCGATCCGGTCAGGTGAGCATTGAGTCTTTCTCCATTTACTGTTTCGATCTAGTCAGGTGAATGTGAGATCTTTCTTTTCCCTTCCGCTCTGCAGTTTCGATCTGGTCAGGCAGACGGTTGGTTGTTCTCTTTTTCTTTTCTTTTCCCCATTCACTGTTTCGATCAGGTCAGGTGAATGTGGGATTTTTCTTGTCCCTCCTGCTCTGCTGTTTCGATCTGACAGTCAGTTGGTTCTCTTATTTTTTTTTCTACTCATATTCACTGTTTCAATCTAGTCAGGTGAGCATTGAGTTTTTCTCCATTCACTGTTTCGATCCGGTCAAGTGAATGTGGGGTCTTATTTTCTTCTTCTGTTCTGCTGTTTCGATCTGGTCAGACAGACAGATAATTTCTCCGTATTTGATTACTCTCTCTTTTTACTTTTCTTTGATTATTGCTCTCTAATATTTCCTATGATTTCCAAGTTCCTTTTGGTTTCCCTTCTCTTTGGATCATCTTAGATTTATTCTCTAGATGATCGTTGGATTTTCTTTGGACTTTTTGTGATCATGTCTGAATTCTATTCATGTGAGCATGATATCTTCTCCTCTATCTCCTATCCTTCCACTTTAGTTGGGCAGATAAGTTAAGCTGCTTTCTTTGATTCTCTCTCATTGTTGATCTTGTCATGTTACTTGACCCTAGAGTTGCACCTTCCTAGAGTTAGGAAGGTCAACGCAAACATATACAGTTCACTTATTATTCGCCGCATATGTTGGGGGTCCGTTTGTTGACCTCGTTTTTTCCTCGAGTGCCTTCGAAAATCTTCGATCCATTTAATCGAACCTCGCCGAGCCTAATTCGAGCTCGAATCGACCCAACTCGAGCCGGATCAGACTCGAATGTGCGCAATTATACTCGTTTAGTTTGTTTTCGTAGCGTCGTACCTAATTTCCTTTAAATTGATTGTTATTTTGAACCAAATTTTGGCTAATTAATCCGTCGTGCCAGCTCAGACCAAAATCAATTCGAATCGAATTGAATTAGGCCCGACTAAATTTAATTATAATCGATCGATGCCCGCGAACCTCGTCGAGGGCAGTTTGGGTTTAATCGGCATTAATTTTAGTCTAATTTCCATTAATTTAGTTTTATTGAGCGGCATTGAGCCCAAGTTCTTCTGATTTGACCCAAGTTGAGTTTAATTTGAAATCAAATCTAACCTAATTTAGCCTAAAATAATTTCAATTAAACTCCAATTCACTTTTCGTTGAATTCAAATTTGATGCTCATATCAGGAATTCGATCGAGCGGTCCTAATTGAATGGGCAGTTGGCGTAGTCCTTTTCCCCTGTTGCTCGCGATCTTCCACGAGCAGAGCAGCGATACGAAGCAGTTAGCAGGCTCATTCGCGTGTTTCGAGCCGCTGCTGCGATGGATCGGAGAGCGCGGGCTTCCTCTTTCGGAAAAGGGGTTCAATTTACTCATAACGAAACTTCGACTCAGGGATGCTCTCCCGCGCCCTCTCTCTCTCAATCCCGCTCTCTCACGGTGTCAAGACCGAACTCTCTCGCTCTCACGCCCAGCTCTCTCATTACCGATCTCTCCCTTCCTCCTCCTCTGGATCTCACGCACCCTCTCCCTCCTTGGAAGCCCGTTCGGCCTCTATAGCCGAACCGGATAAGCTCCCCCATCTCCGACCGAGCTCACGCCCCTGAACTGACCCCCTACCTCTCCCGCTCTCTCTGGTTCGCGAATCAGAAGGATCCGACGCCAGTTGCCCTATTCACGCGACTCCAGCCAGAGCCAGAACCTTGCTCCCGTCCGACCTACAGCAACCCAGTCCGAGCTCGTGGTTTTGTCCGACGATCCAACGCCTTCTAGCTCCCGATCCCGCACGCCCGGACTAAGCCCGCCTCCTTCTCCAGGACCCTTTTTCTCTCTGTGAGTATTTTTCTTCTTCTTCTCCTTCTACTTTCCTTTTCTTCTCTTCCATTACTCCATCCTCCTTCCAGATTTATGCTCTTTCAATTTGTTATTTGCTTCCCTTTCCTTCTTTCTTCTCCTCATCTGGTTAGTGTATCCTCACTAATACATGGTTAGAATGGTTTGGTTTCTATTAGAATTAGTTTGATAAAACATTTGCTATCTCTTGTTATCTCGTTTTGTTCATTTAATTCTCAAATGAGATATTGATGCTTTGAAAGATGAATGTTGTTGTTGCCAACCAAGATGAATTTATATGGTTTGGATAGAGATGTGTTGATCTATTTTATTTGAAAAGTAAATAGTTGGTATATAGAGCTTGGACTTGGGCTATGTTGTGTGATTCAATATCTTAGGGGTAAATGATAACAAGTCTTGTAGAGTCATTTTGTCTCTTTTCTAAAAGGTGCATGCTAAGTGTTTGTTAGAATGCCTTTAAGAAATTTTTGAGATGTTTTGTGGGCGATGCATGAAGCATGTGAGACTACCTAACCAAACGTTGGGTGAGCACTTTTCTTTATGTGGCCCTTTGTAAGTTTATGCATCATTTTTGTTTGTTAAATCTTCCTCAAAGAATGTTTGGAGCACTTTTGCTATTGAAGTTTCCTTGACGAGTTTCATTGAATTATTTTCCTAAGCTTAGAGTGATGGCAAAGCTTGGAAGGCCATGTTGTGCTTTTACTAAAATATACATGTGGAGCTACTTAATCAAGTATTTAGTGGAATGTCACTAAAGGAAGAGATAGGCTGGTTGGTTCATAAACTTTGGATGGCCAACATGTTAAAATTTATATTTTCTTGCTCTTGTTTGCAATAAAAAAAGGTTTAGCTAGCATTGAAGATTTCATGAATCAAAATTGTTGTGGCATCTACACTAATACTTTGGTCTTACGGTTGACCTCTATTATCTCATGACGCAACCCTTTCTTCTTTTACTTTTTCTTGAGCATGTGCCTCCTTTCATTATGAAATTAAGTATCATGTTGAACGTCATCTTCTTTCGCTTGTTATGCCAACATATTGGAGAATGAAGTATAAGTTGAACGTTGAACTCGCCAACTAATCAAAAGGAAAATTTTTTATAGCATGCTTAAGTCGAAGTGATCACATTTAGAAGTTTTGTTGGGAAAGTTCACCTCACTAGTGTAAATAAGTTTCATGTGATTCATATCTTGTTGTTGCAAGTTTATTTGGTCATGAAGCATGAGAAAGTGGTATCGCTTGGTACCAAAGATGGGAAATTTGGCAAGCCGTCATTTCCTAAAAAAAAACTCCTAATAGTTGAGTGAATAAGTTTGTTCTCAGATCTTATTGCTCGTCTAGTGAATTTCATTTATATGGGTTTATTAACGAAATGTTTGCATTGGGTCAATTTAACCCTCCTCTAGGAATTTATTTAAATTTGAATGCGAGTTTTCTTGGGTTTGAAAGAAGTGAGTTACTTTTGTCCACTTTATTTTAGTTTGTTTTTATTTAGATACATATGTCGAGTTGAATTATGCATGTTTGAGCATATGTTAGCAAAGTCATTTAATGGTTGGTGGCCATAAAGCGTGCCTTGTGAAGTTTTTTTTAATTCTCTTGATCTTATTTCTTTATTGATTTTCAAAACAAAAAAAAACAATTCAAAATGTATAGATATCAAATCACTTTAAAACTTTCACCCAGAGAGACCACAAATGCCATTAATGAATCTTATAAGAGCTCTCAAACCTCTCCTTACCAACTCATTATTACCAAAGATACAGAAAAGAAAAGGTTTGGAACCTATCTATGACCTTACTAACATGTAGTAGAAGACTCCCATAATCCAAAATGTCATGAAGCTCCAAGGAGCAATGCAAAAACATCCATTCGAATGCGATGAGGATTCTTATATAAACGATAAAACTCCCAAAATCAGCACTTTCTTCTTACAAAAACAGTAGGAAAAGCTCACAAAAACTGTAGGAATTTTTGCAACAAAGTAACGACAAACTTACCCAAATTCCATAGAGATTCTCATGAGAAACAGCCATAAGACTCCAAAATCTGCACTTCCCTCTTGCCAAAAACAGCGAAAAGTCTCATAAAAGCTGCAGGAATTCTTACAACAAAGCAATGCAAGATCTACCCAAATATTCATTAGTGATTCTCATGGAAAAACAGCCATAAAAACTCAAAAATCTGCAATTCCCTCTTGCCAAAACGATGGAAAAGTGTCTCATAAAAGCTGCAGAATTCTTCAGCACCATCTCACCTCTATCTATATTCTCAGTCGAGTGAATTCAGCCACGAAATTACGCAAAGAAATCTGCATTCCCGCTGCAAACATACACGTGCATAAAGCTCAAATATTACAACAACAGAACGAAGTTTTACATATCTTAAAAAAGCCAATAGAACTAAAATCTATAACCAGCGGAAAAGTCTATACAAGACTAATACACCTACAATGCGAGATAAGTAGCCGCAGATATCTCTAGTACTGCGGTACATCCAAACAGAGAATCTTTAAGATCTATTCTTCCTTCGCCAACACAGGCGTGCATATAAAGTCTCATAAAGCGTGCAGGAATTCTACAACAAAGCAATGCAAGATCTACCCAAGCTCTCTATCAATATAAGTTTCTTCGATATCTATACATGTACCGGCTCTGAAGATCAACATAAGAAATATGAGGTTCAAGGCACTTATAAACAATAATTAATTACTTTCTTTTTTTTTATCCACTTGTGCAATTTCTCAAAATGGTGCAACAAAACAAATGCATACTTGATAACGAATAAGTCTTCTCGCACATCTCTAACAAACTTAAGCATGGATTTCGAATCATTTATCAAATGAAATAAGTAAACGTCAAAGCACCGATTCTACATACACAAATTAACAAATAAGCACTCTCCAAATAATCACGAACCAACGCATTCTTTTTACTATTCTTGCTAAAGTAATATAGTTATCGAAATAATTTTGCCATTCAAATACATCGATCACGATTATCTCATTACCTTATACAAAGCAAAAGAGGCGATGACCTCTAGTTTTCACTTGCAAGCTACCTACATGTCTTGTTACCAACGCTCTACAATATATTCAACTAGCCGCCAAATATCTAAACAAAAACAACGAGAATTAAAGGCAAAAAAACTCACCTCTTTCAAACCCAAGAAAACTCGCATTCAAATTTAAATAAATCCTAGAGAGAAGGTTAAATTGACCCAATGCAAACATTTCGTTAATAAACCATATAATGAAATTCACTAGACGAGCAATAAGATTTGCGAACAAACTTATTCACTCAACTATTAGGAGATTTTTTTTTTTAGGAAATGACGGCTTGCCAAATTTCCCATCTTTGGTACCAAGCGATACCACTTTCTCATGCTTCATGACCAAATAAACTTGCAACAACAAGATATGAATCACATGAAACTTATTTACACTAGTGAGGTGAACTTTCCAACAAAACTTCTAAATGTGATCACTTCGACTTAAGCATGCTATAAAAATTTCCTTTTGATTAGTTGGAGAGTTCAACGTTCAACTATAACTTCATTCTCCAATATGTTGGCATAACAAGCGAAAGAAGATGACGTTCAACATGATACTTAATTTCATAATGAAAGGAGGGCACATGCTCAAGAAAAAGTAAAAGAAGAAAGGGTTGCGTCATGAGATAATAGAGGTCAACCGTAAGACCAAAGTATTAGTGTAGATGCCACAACAATTTGATTCATGAAATCTTCAATGCTAGCTAAAACTTTTTTTATTGCAAACAAGAGCAAGAAAATATAAATTTTAACATGTTGGCCATCCAAAGTTTATGAACAACCACCTATCTCTTCCTTAGTGACATTCCACTAAATACTTGATTAAGTAGCTCCACATGTATATTTTAGTAAAGCACAACATGGCCTTCCAAGCTTTGCCATCACTCTAAGCTTAGAAAATAATTCAATGAAACTCGTCAAGGAAACTTCATAGCAAAAGTGCTCCAACATTCTTTGAGGAAGATTTAACAAACAAAAATGATGCATAAACTTACAAAGGGCCACATAAAGAAAAGTGCTCACCCAACGTTTGGTTAGGTAGTCTCACATGCTCATGCATCGCCCACAAAAACATCTCAAAAATTTCTTAAAGGCATTCTAACAAACACTTAGCATGCACCTTTTTAGAAAAGAGACAAAATGACTCTACAAGACTTGTTATCATTTTACCCCTAAGATATTGAATACACAAACATAGCCCAAGTCCAAGCTCTATATACCAACTATTACTTTTCAAAAAAAATAGATCAACACATCTCTATCCAAACCATATAAATTCATCTTGGTTGGCAACAACAACATTCATCTTTCAAAGCATCAATATCTCATTTGAGAAATTAAAGAACAAAACGAAATAACAAGAGATAGCAAATGTTTTATCAAACTAATTCTAATAGAAACCAAACCATTCTAACCATGTATTAGTGAGATACACTAACCAGATGAGGAGAAGAAAGAAGGAAAGGGAAGCAAATAACAAATTGAAAGAGCATAAATCTGGAAGGAGGATGAGTAATGGAGAGAAGAAAAGGAAAGTAGAAGGAAGAAGAAGAAGAAAATACTCACAGAGAGAAAAAGGGCCTGGAGAAGGAGGGCTTTAGTCCGGGCGTGCGGGATCGGGAGCTAGAAGGCGTTGGATCGTCGGACAAAACCACGAGCTCGGACTGGGTTGCTGTAGGTCGGACGGAGCAAGTTCTGGCTCTGGCTGGAGTCGCGTGAATTAGGGCAACCGGCGTCGGATCCTTCTGATTCGCGAACCAGAGAGAGCGGGAGAGGTAGGGGGTCAGTTCAGGGGCGTGAGCTCGGTCGGAGATGGGGAGCTTATCCGGTTCGGCTATAGACGGCCGAACGGGCTTCCAAGGAGGGAGAGGGTGCGTGAGATCCAGAGGAGGAGGAAGGGAGAGATCGGTAATGAGAGAGCTGGGCGTGAGAGCGAGAGAGTTCTGCGTCTTGACACCGTAGAGAGCGGGATTGAGAGAGAGAGGCGCGCGGGAGAGCATCCCTGAGTCGAAGTTTCGTTATGAGGTAAATGAACCCCTTTTCCGAAAGAGAAGCCCGCGCTCCCGATCCATCGCAGCAGCGGCTCGAAAAAACGCGAATGAGCCTGCTAACTGCTTCGTATCGCTGCTCTGCTCGTGGAAGATCGCGAGCAACAGGGAAAAGGACTACGCCAACTGCCCATTCAATATAGGACCGCTCGATCGAATTCCTGATATGAGCATCAAATTTGAATTCAACGAAAAGTGAATTGGAGTTTAATTGAAATTATTTTTAGGCTAAATTAGGTCAGATTTGATTTCAAATTAAACTCAACTTGGGTCAAATCAGAAGAACTTTGGCTCAATGCCGCTCAATAAAACTAAATTAATGGAAATTAGACTAAAATTAATGCCGATTAAACCCAAACTGCCCTCGACGAGGTTCGCAGGGCATCGATCGATTATAATTAAATTTAGTCGGGCCTAATTCAATCGATTCGAATTGATTTTGGTCTGAGTGCACGACGGATTAATTAGCCAAAAATTTGGTTCAAAATAACAATCAATTTAAAGGAAATTAGGTACGACGCTACGAAAACAAAACTAAACGAGTATTATTGCGCACATTCGAGTCTGATCCGGCTCGAGTTGGTCGATTCGGGCTCGAATTAGGCTCGGCGAGGTTCGATTAAATGGATCGAAGAGTTTTCGAAGGCACTCGAGGAAAAAACGAGGTCAACAAACGGACCCCCAAATATGCGGCGAATAATAAGTGAACTGTATATGTTTGCGTTGACCTTCCTAACTCTAGGAAGGTGCAACTCAAGTAACATGACAAGATCAACAATGAGAGAGAATCAAAGAAAAACAGCTTAACTTATCTGCCCAACTAAAGTGGAAGGATAGAGATAGAGGAGAAGATATCATGCTCACATGAATTAGAATTCAGACATGATCACAAAAAGTCCAAAGAAAAATCCAACGATCATCTAGAGAATAAATCTAAGATGATCCAAAGAGAAGGAAACCAAAAGGAACTTGGAATCATAGGAAAATATTAGAGAGCAATAATCAAAGAAAAGTAAAAAGAAAGAGTAATCAAATACGGAGAAATTATCTGTCTGCCTGACCAGATCGAAACAGCAGAACAGAAGAAGAAAATAAGACCCCACATTCACTTGACCGGATCGAAACAGTGAATGGAGAAAAACTCAATGCTCACCTGACTAGATTGAAACAGTGAATATGAGTAGAAAAAAAAATAAGAGAACCAACTGACTGCCTGACCAGATCGAAACAGCAGAGCAGGAGGGACAAGAAAAATCCCAAATTCACCTGACCTGATCGAAACAGTGAATGGGGAAAGAAAAGAAAAAGAGAAACAACAACCGTCTGCCTGACCAGATCGAAACTGCAGAGCGGAAGGAAAAGAAAAGATCTCACATTTCAACCTGACTAGATCGAAACAGTAATTGAGAAAGACTCAATGCTCACCTGACCGGATCGAAACAGTGAACATGAGTAAAAAAAGAGAAAGGGAGTTCTACATTTTCCTGACCATATTCACAACAGCAAATGAGAACAGCTCAATATCCACCTGACCACATTCACAACAGGAATAATGAGCTTCCCAAAAGGTCTAATGTCCGCCTGACCAGATCAAAACAGCAGGACAAAGACAAAGTCCAACATTCACCTAACTAGATCGAAACAGTGAATGAGGACGACTCTGATATTCGCCTGACCAGATCGAAACAACGAAACAAAGAATTAGCAGAAACTCAACAACCCCCAATTAGGAAAATAAAATAGAGGGAATGAAGAGGTGGTGAAGTATGCCTCCCAGGGACTCTGTCGGGCACCAACCAAAAAGAGGGGAGTCAACATTCGCCTGACAGATCGAAACAGCGAATGAGAATGGCTCAAAATCCACCTGACCATATTCGCAACAGTGAATAATGAGCTCTCCCAAAGTCTAATGTCCACCTGACCATATTCGCAATGGTGGGATAAAAGAAAAAGTCCAACATCCACCTGACCAAATCGAAACAGTGAATGAGGAACAACCCAATGTTCGCCGACCAGATCGAACAGCGAAACAAAGGGAAGAGAAAGGGAGTTCAGCATTCGCCTGACATATTCGCAAACGGCGATGAGAACAACTCGATATCCACCTGACCATATTCGCAACAGCGAATAAGAAGCTTCCCAAAAGGTCTAATGTCTGTCTGACCAGATCGAAACAGCAGGACAAAAGAAAAAATCTCACATTCACCTGACCAGATCGAAACAGTGAATGGAGACGACTCAATGTCTGCCTGACCATATTCGCAACGCGAGACAAAGAGTGAAAGTCACCTCTACAAACCACCCGACGCACATGTCGCGGTGCTTGAGGAAAGAGAAGTAAGCAATCCATCACCTAAGAAATTCCAAACTTAATATTCTAGTTACCACATGGTAGAGGGCAAATCGTTGTGGCCATGAGTAATTAAAATAAAGTAGTATTTCTTTAGGGTAAAATTGAAATTATATAACATGAAGCACGATCGATATACATCTTTCTAAAAAGAGAACATATATACGACCGTGTAAAAAGAATAATCTTATAGAAATGAATAGAAATGGCAAGGGGAACACACTTGCCACTGGAACAACAATCATCATACCAAATATTATTATTATTAAAGAAATCATAGTGGTAACACCCATGCTAACTGATGGGACCCTGTGAAAAGTACAGCAACATTTATGTATTCAAAAAGAGGCTGCTCTTATAACTAAAAGCGAGATCTCAATGAGGAAAATATATCATTTGAAGTAGCGATCGACCTTTCTGCTAGAAGATCAAAATCCACTAAGAAGTGATGTTAACATCTAGAAGCCAGATGTACCACATCACAAGTAAGGGGAGAGCAACATCCCTTTAAAAGTGAACAACCATAATCGAAGAACATGAACATACAGTCATTCCTACATAATCATTGAAATGTTTTAAGGAAGACAGGAGGGACTTTGGGCTCTGTAGAGCGGATTGAGAACCGGGTTCATCTCTCTCTG
>NW_021319137.1:333880-342992 GCF_001605985.2 Dendrobium catenatum | reverse complement strand
ATGCTTCATTTGATTGTTTGGAAGGTAAATGGCATTGGCTCCTTTACACAAGATATTTTCTGTAAGACTTTTTTTTGAAGAAGTGACATGTTGGAATATCACATTAGTTTGGTTATTGTTGATGAATAAATTTTGGGAAGCATTTATTTGGCTCGGGCGTTAAAAGAAAGAGGGCTTTATGAATCGATTCATGTTAAAAAATATTATGATTTGCTTTATATTATGAAATTGGATTTACTGTAACTTGCTTTCATCGTTTCTTTACGTGTACATATATTTATCAAAAAGATTTGGGAGGGTTTTACGAAGGTTTCTATGCGGTCTTATTTTCTTTTCGAAGTTTTTTTTTTGATTTCCCTACCCCACTCCAAATGTAAGAGAGGCGCTTGATTATGGGGTTGTTTTGGTAGAGTTTTGTGTCAAAAAGGAGGGGATTTTGGTAGTCGATCTTTGTGGGGTCTTTTGTAGTATTTTGTTTAGAAGTTTTCATAGGGTGTCTTGAGACTTCTAGTTTTGTGACTCGCTTAATGTAATATAAAGTCCCTTAGTAAGCCTTTTTGGAACAAACTGATGATTAATGCATGAATTATTTTTCTTATTGATTCGTATTAGTTTCTAAAGATGGATTTTGGGGTCTAAAGTTTTAGGTAGCTTTGGGTTAGAAGCTTTTGGTGTCTTTTAGAGTAAAATAGTCTTTCCTTACTTAGATTAGCTTTCTTTAAGGCTAACTTCTAAAATATATATAATGTCAGATAAATATAAAACAAAAGAGGGTCTAGTTTTAAGTTTAGTGTTAGGATTTTATTTCCTTTAGTTATTTTGAGCTTTGTTTAAAGGGTAGCTAGATTGTTTGAGTTGAGTCTCATATCAAGTGGCTCATTTGGATTGTGGGAACATTAAAGGGAATTGTTAATGTTATTTTCGGATACACTTGACTTCATAAAAGTGTGTCCAAAACAACAATGCCTACATCCCTTTTATATACGATTTTCATTCTTCTTCTTTTTAGTTGCTTTTAGTTGTCTTTTACTTCGTCGTTAGTTTTCTTTGTCGTTTCTTTCGTACTTTGACACTACGCACCTGCAAAACGAGGAGAACCCAAAACACAAGTAGCTCAACAAGTAACAAAAGGTACGTTTTAGTTTTTATTGCATTTTCATTTCCTTACACTATCATTTATTTATAGAATATGCTCTAATGCCTATTTTCTTTTATATCTTGCGAGATACCTTTTGGAAAGTGAAGGACAGGGAGCATTGGAGCACTCGGGGAGGGAGCTAGGACAACCGGATCCGAGCATTAGTCGCCCCTATTCATTCTGATAGGGGCGCTACGGGCGGAACCACCGGGTCATAGCCCCCGGTGCTGTAAGCTCTCTTAAAAACTTAGAAAACGTTTAGGGGCCTAGTTGATTGTACGCATCCCACCCTTAGAGCCTTAGAAACTTCAATTATATTTAGGATTGCTTTTACTTTTTTTTTAGATCCTTAAAACCCTGTGACACCCGTGTAGAAGTCTTAGGAATTAGAAAACAACATAACTTTTGATCATACAACTTTAGTGACATCTAAGGATAAAAAAACTAAGGACCAAGTCTTAGATAACATAGACTTAAGACGCATGCTCCCTATAGGATAGAAACATTAAAACAAAAACTTAGTGACACGTTTCCCTAGATTTGGATTTCTGTTTTCTTAATGCACTAATAATCAACCAATCAATCTTAATCTAATTCTTAAAAATCTATTAAAACACCCAATCCTTAATCAAGTTATTGTTAATATTTTATAACCATTAAACTTCAAATCTAAAATATAAACCTAAATAAATTCTAACTAATCTAATAATTAATTCTTAACCAATTTAAAATCTAAAAGATATAGATTATATTAGGAGATTGAGTTACAAACTAAACTCATTAGGATAAACGATTCTTAAAGATCAAACTTAGAATAATCTTTTAAAAGTAATCAACAACCCTTAAATACATAACAACCGCTCCAAAAGTGAAGTTTATTGGATGAACTACTCCGGGCTGCGGGGCTAAGTGTCTTAAGGAGGCTGGTTCCTCGAGCCTGGTGGCACAACGCCACGAATGAATCTAATGGAGCGTCAAAATCTAAAATTAATTTTTCTAATTGGCTTAATTTAAACCTTGATAATAAAATGTTGAATCCACATTTTTCTTTCTTTTTCTTTAATAACAAATTAAAATAATCAAACAAAGTTAATTATCACTAGGTAACCCAGGCCTACGAGGCTATTAAGTTAACCCTAAGGAGGGTGAAATAAACCTCACGGCCTCGGTGTGAAACAAAGGTGATAGTTAATCAAATATTAAAAATAAAACATCCTAAAAATCAATCCTAAAACATTAATATTTAAACTTTAACCAAAATTTTTCCTTTACCCCTCTCAACAAACAAAAATATACAAACAACTCTAACTAAACTATCCTATATAGGACTTACCAAAACCACACAGCTTTCACACACTTAGATGAGTTTGATAGGACACGACTATTAGCTTTAGGTTAGGTTGTTGTTCTTCTTTCTTTCATGTGCTGTGTTGTGACGCTCTGCATGTGACCTGTGTGCTGTTTGTTTTTGCTACTTGTTGTAGCTTTTCTGTGACGCTTTTTCTGCTCTTTTCTTTCTTGCACTGTTGTTGTGAGCGTTAGAATACCCATAGGTTAGGCACGCTTTTTCATACTAATGCTGTCTTCCTGCAGGTGGCCATGCTTACACAGCGCTAAAAAGGGGGCTAAAATTAATAATCATTTATAACTGCTTTAGGTACCCGCTTCAGCTGCTTAGCCCCCAATAATTAGAGCACGGCCAAGTGATTGAGTTGAGCACTTCTTTTCTTTTTATATATATAACTGCTTGGGTGGAATTTTATTATAACTGCTTAGGATAACCCCTGCAGGAGAGTCTAGATTTTCTTTTTTTCATTCATGTAATGTATTTGATAGTAAATGTTGTGAAAGTCATTAAAATGGGGTATTTTAAATAAGTAGGAGTCCAAAGGGAAAAGTAAACCCCTACAGAGGGTTTCCTTTTTCATTTGGGTATCCTTTTGGAGCATTCACCACAAGGAGCCTGAAGGATTGAAGATGATCCAAAGACGAATCAAGGAAGTGAAGAAGAAGACTGAAGATGTAAAATGCCTCATTTTAAATATTTGCGTCATTTCCAGGTTGTTGTCGGTGGAGCCCGGCCACCTTTATTTTACTGTACTCTGTGATGTAATATTGTATGGCACTTTCCATGGACACTCTTTTTCGTGGGATTTGTTTTTGTGTTGTGATTTACTTACTTTGTTTACGCAGTAGAACCGGCATGTTTTTTTATAGGTTTCTTTCTTGCATGTGCTTGTGTCTGACCGCTAGGCTCTTTAGGGATAAAACTTTTTATACTCGTAATTATTAAATAAAATTTTTAAGATTAATTCACATAAAAACAATAACGATTTTAGGGAATAGCCGGAATCGTCCGGGGTCGCATACATGCATTCTCTCTTCTTTTAGACAAATTTTCCCGCCTGCGGGTAGAGTCCGGATAATCTGACCTATGAGGATGAAGTGCCGGACCCGGGGAAGTTTAGTCATTCAAAAAATTATTTTTATAAAGCCTTTTTAAAATTCATACATATCTGAATTGGAGACTTTTAACTAGCATAAATTGTATTAGTAACTAATTAAAATCAAAATTTAATTGCATTAGTTTTAGGAGCATTGTACCACTCATAAGTGTGGGATCATTTAGGAATCTCTCTAGTGGTCGATCCCAAATTTCAGTGTCTAAACTACCCTCCCATCTTTCATACAGACTGGACAGCATGGATTTTACACGATTAGGTGGTTTTAGCTGGCTTCCTTTGTCAGGCAAGGAATAAGTCCAGGATCGCATTTGCTAGGTCGTAGATGCTAGTGTTGTGTGTACAACACTACATCTTTTATAGATTCAGGTTCTAAGGTGAGGGGTACGAGTGTACCCCTATACACCTTAATGGTGGGTAAGTTCTCCATTCTTCCGGAGACTATAAATCCTACCCATCCGCGTCACACAGATGACGCCACCTCCCTCTTTCTCTCATGCTTGCTTGAGATGCGTGGCCTCTTTCTTTTCTCCAGTTTCCCCTTCCTCAGATCGGCCGAATGTTGAATGAACCATGTGTGATTGATTAAGCCAACTTGGGACACTCTTTCTCTTTGATTAGGAAAGCCTAGAATTTGCCCTTACACTAAACCCATTCGAGAAGAAAATTTAACATCCCTAATCGAGAGTTTTCTTAGATCGAGGTCTAAGATGTAATTAACTACGGGGGCTTGCGCCCGTAGGAAACCGATCCCCACAATCAAATAAACCCCATTCGAGCTGATGCATCAAATGGGGGAAATCTCGTGAATTTTGGGTTATATATATTATTATCCATCGAGGTTGGTAGGTGAAAGCCGCTATCCTCCATGGCTAATCGCATGTATAACTCCATCTGCTCTTCCATCGGCCTGCTTGTGTCGATTGTAAAGGTCTACGACAACTTTGTCCTACGGGATAGTGCGATCATACCCTTTGCATTCGAACCACATGAGCGAAACCCTTTCGGAGACCCACACCCTTAATTGATTATTTCAATAAAACACACTCACAACTATTTGATCATCCCTCACACAACCACACTCATATGGGCGCACATAGCTACCATCAAATTCATACTAGTGCACTATAAATTAACCACAACATAAATACAACATAATAACAATGAAATATATGCAATACATAAAAATTAAATAACAAAATCATGAAATTTTCTAAGTCTTCTTCATGTAGCTTTTTGTAGTGGACCTAATTCTCTCTCTGATGTAAGCTCTCTTAGTCTGCATTCTTTAGTGAGTCTACTAATTGGTGTAGGTGCTACACCAATCTTCCTCTAAGGAAAGTTCTCATAAAGTGCATGCTACCTTTAATCGAGGTTTATTGAGGCAAAATAATCTCTAAATTAAACATATCTATAGCTTATGTTTCCTTAGTCGAACTCCTTTAGGTTGAGCTTCACTAAAATAAGTCCTACCCATGTTGAATCTTGTTGGGGAAAATCTCCTTTTGAGCAGGGCGCATCATAAATAAATGCAACTTTTGATAAAGCTCCTCCGAGGTGAACTTAGGCTTTGTTTGGGACGGCTTTCTTACTGCTTCTTAAAGTAGTTTTTTTATACAAAAAATAAAATTTTTATACAATAAAACAGCTTTAAAAAATAGTAAGAAAGCCCTCCCAAACAAGCCCTTAGTTGATCCCTACATGTTAAGTGTACCCTTACAATGAGTGTACAAAATGGGTGTGAGTAAAGCAAAAGTCAAAGAAAATGAAATGGGTTTAAAAACACTAGATATCAAATTATTGGTTGGACATTCATTATTTAATGGTATTCCCAATATGAGTGCTTCAGATAAATCCTATAAATTTAGATATTTCTTTAATTTTAAACTTTGACAGTGTATATGCCTAAATAATGTTCATTTGATACGCACATGCACTCATACATGCAAGCACACAAACACAAATATATGATTCATAATCAATAACACTCTTATTTTTAATAAAATTATTTAAAATATAAGACTATTCACCCATTTGCACTAGAGTACTGCTACAATCCGCTAATAAAATTCCAAAAAAAAAAAATTGAGATTTTATAAGCCATTGTTTATTTACTTGTGGTTTCTTTCATGTCATAAGTGTGTGTATATATCATTTAGAAAATTCATTATAAATCAAATTGAAAAGAAAATGATCATTCTCACGCAAGCATGTTAAGCCCATCACTCTATTTGTTAGACAGCTTATCTCTCTATTTGTTAGATAGCTTTTTATATATATGAATGAACACACGCAAATATTAACATGTGTGCACCCATGCACAAATTGAGTTGATTTTTTTGAGCTTAAATGACCATGATCTCTCAAATTCTTTCTCATATTACCCAAGTCATCAATCAATAAATATTTCAATTTTTCTAATGATCAACTAAACATTTTGCTCATTTTTAGCCTGTGTTCAACTCTATGATAGACAACCAGAGCTCAAAGAAAAAAAAAATTATTAATCATGAGCTCAGCTAGTACTCTGCATGATAATAGATAACTACAATAGGAAGTACATGCCAAGGTCGAGATGGATCAGACAGTAAAGAAGCTTGAGGTACAAAACTAAATGACATGAAGAAAAGAAATACAATAATAACTCCAGCTTTGTGACCTCAGTTAACCAGAAACACTTGGCCTATAACTTAAGAGTTCATTATAGTTCCTTCGAATCAGACAGTAAAGCGCACAACAGGACCTAAAAAATAAACTTAGAATTAAATCATTGAGTGTCAGGCTAATATTTTAAATCAACAAGAATTCGACAATCTTCCTCAACCCAACTTTGGTTCGGTGTAAAAGAACATGATATTGGCTTTCCTAGCATTACTCTTCATGCGACAAAGAAAAGTCTTGAATCCAATGAAAGTGAGATACCAGTTCATGCTTTATGTTTTGAGATTCTTTGCCATCTCATCAACATCCAACTCAACAGACAACACGGAAGTGTCTTTATCCATGGCCAGATGACTGTTAAATGGAAAACTTTATATACCAGAAAAGCACACATCATGAAATTATTGCTATTATAAACGTAATAGAAGAATTAGCTGCAAACCTATTCTGCACTGGCCCATGATCAACAGCAGATCTCATAGCATATATGACTCGTCCAAGAATGTCACTCATAGGAACTGGACCAAACAATCGGCTATCTCTTGCTTCCTACAAATAAATAACAGAACAGTTATGGCAAGACAAAGTGATGAACAGATGAACGATGCATTAGGCTAATATCAGGAGTTCGTGGAATGCAAGAAAAGACCTACAAAATCAGAATCATCCTGAAGAGATAAATGTTGACCTTCGTATAATACCCAAAGGAAGACAGAATCAACGACAAAAAATACCTCGTATCCCGTCGGATCCACGAATCCCGCTGAATCGGCGCCGCGAACGATCACTTCTCCGTAAACCTGGCGCAAATCCAGCGACGACGGCCTCGTTTCTCGCCTCTCTCGTGTCTATAAAACGAAGGGGCTCTCTCTCACGATCGAATCTCTTCCCCGCTCGCCTCCTCCACACGAAATCCCTGCTCCCGATCCTCCCTCTGTTTCCACGACCAAAGCCGGCTGAACACTGCTTCCTTCTATCGATCCCACACACGACTCTCTCCCACTTCCGAGCACCAGTCGCTACTCCTTCCTTCCCGCACTCAAGTCTCGGCCTCCTTCCTCTCCGACCAAATCCCGTCGACTGACCTAGCCGACACTTGCTCCGACCTCTAGCCATTCCGTCGATCTCCTCTGCTAGTTCCACCTCCACAGCCTCTCGGCTCCCATCGCCACTTCCGATCCAAACCAGGGAGTCGGCCCTCTAGCTGCTTCCGATCCAGAGAGAGAGGGAGAGGGAGAGAAAGAGGCCGATCCATCCTTACCTTCTTCCTCCTCAAACCCGCAGGTCTACCGAAACCGAGCCCTCTTGCCCGACCTTCCTCTCTGCCTTGGCCGCAAGATCTCCTCTCTACTCTATCTCAGTATATATATATATATATATATATATAAAGAAAGAGAGATTATCGATTTAAAAAGTGTAGGATTATTTACCCTCATGCATCTTTCAACATTCATAACAAATTTTAAATGCATAAAATTAAAGTAGATAAAATATAAAAGGTACATAAATCTTGTCTTATGGCTACTTTGAAATCATCTCTCTTTCTCTCTCTATGGACTATTTTTAATTCATAAGGTGCTATCAATTTGGCACGCAATATAAACAAGAAATAAAAATCCATCATGTTCAAATTTTTAATGTTCCTTAAACAAGGTCCAATTATTCAATGGTAGCAATTATATATTCACTGCTCCTAATAAGAATGCTAATTCAAAGGTCAAATCAAGAAAAGCAGATATAATTTAGACACCCATTCACCTGTTTGTTCTGCTTCAGAAATCACCAATTCTTTAGTTCCTATGTTGTCATAAGAAATGGATACTTTTTCTGGACCCTTCGCCTTGGGCACCTTTCTTTTGCTTGAAAATGAAAGCGCATCAAGCTGCTGCTGTAAATTATTGTTCCTCTCCTGATAAATGTGAAAATGTCAAACAATAAAACACCCAAATCTGCAAACTGCGGCATTTCAGCAAATTCTGCAATTCCTTTTGCTAAACATAATCAGACCCCTAAATAGCGGCAAGGTTCAGGCATAATCAAAGCTACACAAAGAAAAAAGGAAAGAAACAGGACAGTTATTGTGAATGGTGCAATATATCAATGGCCAATGTGGGAGAAGACCTCAAATGAAACTAGTTGGAAGGCACCATAAAGCTAAAGTTAGAACGGAGTATTATACGCACATCATGTCACTCAAACCAAAAGCAGTTTTCTCCTTCCAAATAACTGCAAAATTTAGCTTTATGGTGTCAACAAACTTTAGACAATAACAAATATTAATGAAGCTAGAGACAGCAACCTTACTACACAAAGATGCAGTGGTAGAGGAAGAAAGCATATGTGAAAGAACGAAATGGGTATCCTCTTGGTTAAAAATGAGAAATGGAAAGCCTTGGTCCACCTTGATGACAATGGTCAAAAGACACCACCATTTCTTTGGAGAGAAGGCATTCTGTCACTAGAACCAAACTAATGGTTCATTTGGGAAAGACTTCTCACAGTTTTTTTTTACGATAGCTGCCATAGGCTTGGATGGCAATAACGTTTTTGTTGCTGTGGGCTCCGAAAATTCGGCTCTGGCCTCCACTCGCTTTTCTTATTCAGCGAGGGAGTTTTAACGTAATAAGTTCCGAGGTAAATTTTGGAAGGCAGATGGGTTTGTAGATAAGATACTACCCAGAGATTTCGCCCTCATTTTGTGAGGACTTTATGATCTGAGTTCTGGTTTCCTATAGGCGAAAGCCCCTATAGTTAATTACCCCTCCCACTAACGAGAGAGAACTTTCGATTAAGGCTAGTCATCGATCAGATACGTAGAATATACGTGCATCTGGCATATAGTAGCAGCATA
>NW_021319137.1:310644-332689 GCF_001605985.2 Dendrobium catenatum | reverse complement strand
TCTAGCTCACAAAGAGCCAAGTGCCTAGTCGAAAATATTACTAGGATCCATTCTCAAACAATCTTTTGCCAGTAAGGACTTGGTACGTGTCCTCTAACCGGCAGTTTCGCCACCAAATGGCACTGCTGGTAAACGGTTATGACCCAGGACCTCTGAACCGAGTGGTTTTGCTGTCAAATGGCATCACAAATACCGGTTATGGCCAGAGCCAATACGCTCTTTAATGACATCAAATCCTTAAGATATGAATCAATAGGATATGATCGATAGGGCACAAAGCCCTCTGTTAGCCAAGGTGGGTTCAAATTTGTCCCTTTAGACAAACATTCACCCCAGGTCTACAAGGTTCCCTTGGACGAAGCAACCCATGGCTGCCGACAAGGATCCTTCTGTCAGGTTGGGTCGACTACCTCCTCTGACTAAGTAGACCAGGGACCATGATGGCCCGGGACGACGGAACTATGTGATCTTGATCGGGTCCATCATCCATTTCCCCACCATCCACTTTAAGTTTAAAATGGTGCAATTTCTATTTTAAATAACAAAACCTACCAAACTCTTCAAATTCAAATCCATACCTATTACTGCTACTATATGCCAGATACCACGTATTCAATACGTATCTGATTGACGACTAGCCTTAATCGAAAGTTCTCTCTCATTATCGGGAGGGGTAATTAACTATAGGGGCCTGCGCCTATAGGAAACCAGAACTCAGATCATAAAGTCCTCACCAAATGAGGGCGAAATCTCTGGGTAGTGTCTTATCTACAAACCCATCTGCCTTCCAAAATTTACCCCGGAACTTATTCCGTTAAAACTCCCCCTCGCCAAATAAAAAGCTAATCAGTTGCGCGGCGGGGAGGCCGGGGCCGAATTTTCGGAGCCCACAATAAAATTATGTATAAGAGATTGTTACTTATTCATTTGAGCATATCTAAATTATCCATGTCATAAAAAAGCTTAAGCAAATTCTCTCTATTCGTCATCATTATTTGGTTTCCTTCAATTGAGTCTCATTTCATCATAATCTTAATAGTATGATTGTCCGGGTGAAACATCAAAGACAATGAAGAATAATGAGACAATAAGTTAGGAGGGATAGAATATGGATGATAATCAAGATAATAGTAACATTAAAAAAATGCATAATTAGTGAAAAATGAATCCACTCCTTGAGTATATTGTGAAGGTTATTCGAAGTTAGAACAGATTCATAAGGCATTTCAGAAAATATAAAAGAGGACCACTGAATTAAACATATTTTCATGCATAAAATGTGATACAAAATATTAAAGTGGATGTGCAAGAAAATTTCAATATGATATGGATAAACTTAAATGAATCTAGAGATTTAAACTTGGCCAGTCATAATACGCAAGATATGTTTTGATAAAAAATAATGAAATAGGATGGTATAGACAAATCAATTGTTGTTTCCAATGTCAGTTAAAGTCATGCGTTCTTGACAGAAAAAGCAAGAAAAATAAATAATATATTTTTTATTTTAAATATCCAGTGTAGCAAGAGTGGAGCTCTTTGACAGATCACAATAACAATTCATGCAATATGTAATTAATAATCACAAATGATTCCTATTGGAAAAATGTTAATTAAACCTCATAAATAACAAGAGGTACCTTTGGCTTCAAGGATTCATCATCCGACAACACCCAACATTGATCCTTCTCTAAAATAAATGGTTCATCTTTTTCATTTTTGGAGGCCATCTCATATCCTTCTACAGCAGCCAATCTTCTCACGAGGCAATCATTGGGCTTCTCAGGATCTTTCATTACAACAACATCTCCAATGAAGACTTGCCTATAACAAAAAGGAAGAATTTATGAAGAATAAAAAACTTTTCTAAAGAAGAAATGACACGCAAATCAAGCCCAATCATTTTGCAGAAGTTTCCTCAAAACAATTTCACTCAATATAACAAGTTTTCTTTGATGTACATTTCAATGTTTTGTTAGTGGTGGTTGCACTTATGGGATAGACTATCAAAATACTTATAGCCAACTCAATATAAGTTAGGCATCTTTTCTTAACCATAGATCTGGATAAGCCTCCACAATAACTCAACGTCAAAAATGCCTTTCTAAATGGAAACCTCAATGAAGAAGTTTACATGGAATCCCCTTCAAGCTTTATGAGTGCTATAACATCAAATCAGTTATGCAAATTGAAAGAAAAAAAATCCATTTATGAACTCAAATATTCAGAACGAATAATGTTTGACTAGGGAAGTGAGAAAAGCTCCGTTTTTCCTTGGGAAAAGACGGAATTTGAATTCCTTCTTCAAGCGATTTCAGCTCGTCTCCAATGACGTCGGAGGGTCGCCGGCAACCTTCAGCTGGTGGCTCCTTCAATGTGCGCCCACCCACAGCTCCATCTCGGAATGTCTCGACTGGTAGCAGGTTCGTCTCCTCCAGCCTTTGGGGATTTGGATTTTGATCATGACGCAAAATTGAAATTTAAGAAGGAACGTCCTCTGATTATAAACAGAGGAGGATTACTGAATGCAAATAAACAATTTGAAGTTTTAGGGAAGGGCAAGAACGTTTTGTTTGAAAGTTTTGTTAAAAATCAATCTTCGGCGGATGAAGTCAGGAATTCCAAAGTTTTTGTTAACGCTGATTTGGGTACGTCGTCTTCCCCCGTTTCAAAACTTGATTCTATCGGAAATGGGTTGGTCTGTGAAAATGAAGCTATTATGGAAGTGGATGCTGAGAAGTTTAAATTGAAGTCAAGCTAAAAATGTGGATGTTGAAGTTGATAAAAGGAAAATTGATGAATCTGCTGATACTGGTAGAGAATGTTATGGACCTTGGGTCCAAGTGAATTATGGGAAGAAGAATTTCAGAAATGCAAATTTCAAATTCAAGGAGAATCAGTTAACTAAAGGAGATGCTGTGAAGAGTTTTGAAGGACAATTAATCAAAGTTGCTGAGAAGATACCGAAATCTGTAAAGAATAATGCTGTTGCTGAGAAGGTTTCTGCTGTTGCGGAAAGTAACAAATCTGATGCTAGAGATGAAATGCCTGAAGTTGCTGAGAAGATCCTTAATGCTGAAAAGAAAAATCTGGAAGTTGCTGGACAGATTTTTAATGCTAATGTAAAGGGTAATTCAGAATTAAATTCTGAAACTCTGGGAGATCAAACCGAAGATTCAAGAGGTGTGAAGGATGAGGATGGAATTCAAAACTGTGGATCTTCAATCGTCTAATGTAATTGTAAATGGTATGGCTCTCAATTCAAATGGAATTTTTGTTAATGATAATAAATTTGATGTTTTAAATGCTATGAATGAGGAAGGGGAGATTGTTGGAATGGATGAATCTCCTAGAAAGTCAGTTAAGCATACTAAATGTTGTGATGACATAACAAATCCAGTTGTTATGATGAAAGTTGAGTTAAATAGTAATGAAGGGGGGTTCTACTATCATTAAAAAGAAAGGTGCTAACCAGTTGAAAGGATTGGGGCCAATTAAATTAGTTTCTAGAAGTAGAAGAGTAGATGGTGATATAAGGGAGAAAGTGGGGAACTCTTCCCCTCTTACCCAAAAGTGACCTCAATAGTATTCTAAAATTGTAGAGGAGCTAGAAAAAAAGAAAGCTTCTCTATATCTCAAGGAGGTGGTGAAAGACAATGATGTTTTTTTTTGGGTTATTGGAATCAAAATTGACCTGTATTGATAGTAGTGATGTTTGCTCTTTGATTGGTTCTGGTTGGGATTATTTTCAAGTTCCTTCGGAAGGATTGTTTGGAGGTATTGTGGTAATCTGGAAAAACAATTTGGTTACTTTCAGGGTATCGGAGTTCTCTTCTCAATTTATCATTGGTGATTTGGATGTTGCTAACAAAGGAAGATGGAGAGTAGCTACCATTTATGGTAGTAAAGATGTTTATAGAAGAAGGATCCTTTGGGAGAGGTTGGAAGCTTATGCTAGTATTGATTTTCCTATGGTAGTAGGTGGTGATTTCAACTGTCTACTTACTAAGGATGATAAAAGAGATGGAAGAAGATTTACTTTCTCCTTGGGTCCTAAAGAGATGAAAACATTCCTTACTTGCAATGACCTTCATGAGGTTAATTGTGTTGGCCTAAAATTTACATGGTGTAAAAATAAATCGGGTACTGATCGGATTCTTGAAAAGTTGGACAGATGCTTTGTGAATTCTTTGGCTCTAAGTTCTTCCCATTGTTTAGTGGTTAAGCACCTACCAAGAGTGGCATCGGATCATTGCCCCATTTTGTTAAATCTATTTGGAATTTGCCATTGAACAAAAAGATGTATTAAATTTGAAGACATATGGGCCTCAATTTTGGCCTCGGCTGCTGTGGTGAGAAAGTCATGGAATTTGAGAAGAGGTGGGAGCTTCTCTCAAATTCTTAATCAAAAGTTGAAGAGAGCTTTGAAATCTCTTTTTGATTGGAGTAGAGCCAAATTGAAATGCTTAAATCAATAAAAGGAGACACTAAAGTAAGAAATCTTGGAGCTTCAACTTAAAGAAGCAAATGATGGTTTACTCTCAAATGAAGACATTTGGTGCCTGAAGACTAAAATTAATGAGATGGACGATGGAGGGAGACTAACTCCATATTTTTTCAGTCCTTTGCAAGTGCTAGGAGAAATTCCAATTTTATCTTTAGTATAAAAAATTAAGATGGATGTATAATGGAGGACCAACACCATATTGAAGGAGTTCTGCTCAGTTTTGTCAATGGAAAATGGCATGAAAGGGATTATTCCTTGGATGGTTGGCCCAAACCGTGGAAATGTCTGGATGAGGAGGATAAAAAATAATTGAACAAATGTTTCTCTTTAGAAGAAGTGGAGAGTGTGATCAAGCAATCCGAGGGGTACATTGCATCGGGGAATGATGGCATATCATATTCCTTTATTAAAAGCTATTGGTCTATTATAAAAGAGGATTTCTGGAATGCTTTGAATCATTTTTTTTTTGTCACAGCTGAAATGTGTGAGAGTTGGAAAGAAACTCTTATTGTGCTGATTCCTAAAGTAACCCTTTGGCTCCATCTAATTATAAACCGATCAGCTTGTGCAGAATTATTTACAAAATAGCAGCCAAGGTTTTGCTGAATAATCTTTCTTGCATCATTCCAAAACTAATTTCTAATGAACAAGTTGCTTTTCTAAAGGGGAGATCTATTTCTGATCATGTACTCATAGCTCAAGAGATTTTTCATAAGTTCAGGCATTCAAAATCTTTTAAAGGTTTAGTCTCATTCAAAATTGACATGGAGAAAGCGTACGATTCCATGGGGTGGCCGACTCTGAGTAAAGCTTTGGAGTATTTTGGATTTCCTCCTTTCTTCTCCAAGTTAATCATGGATTGTGTTCAATATCCTTCCTTTTCATTGCTGATTAACAGGAATCAGACCGATTGGATAAAGGCTAGAAGTGGATTTCAGCAATGATGCCCTTTGTCTCCTTTTCATTTTACTCTTTGTTCGCATCTCATGTCTAATGTTTTTTTTGAAGATGATTCAATTCGTATCAAGGTTAGCCCAAATGGCCCAAAGATTTTGCATTTGCTTTATGCGGATGACATTATAATATTTTCGGATGCTAAGTTGAAGAATGTGAAGAAGATTAAATGTATTTTGAAGGCTTTTTGCGGATGGACTGGGCAAAAGGTAAATAAAAGCAAATCATGAATCTTATTTGGAAAATCTGTTAGAAGAAGGAAGAAGAATGTTATAACACATATAATGGGATTCAAATCAGTAAAAGAGTTTAATTATCTTAGAATCAAAGTTGCTTTGAGAAGACTAGTGAAGACGGACTTTCAATTTATCATTGACGAAGTGCTAAAAATGTTGAATACTTGGGGTGGCAAGTTCATTTCATTGGCGAGGAAGATCACCCTTATTAAAACGGTATTGCTCTCTTATCCGTCATTCCATTCTACACTTTCTATGATTCCAATGAGTATTTAAATGAAATTGACAAGCTATGTAGAAGTTTCATTTGGAACAAGATGAATGGTGGTTTAGGACTTCATTATGTGAATTGGAGTACAATGTGTGCACCCTTGGAGAATGGTGGCTGAGGTTTGCATTCATGTTCTAGCAAGGTTGGCCCTTTGAGAGCAAAACTTGTACGGAAATATGTTCAAGACAAAGAATCATTACTCCATAAAGCCTTATGTCCGAAATATGGTTCATTTTGGGATCATAGTGCTGGGAAGAAATCTAGCTCACCGGCCTGGAAGTTAATAAAGGATGGAGGAAAGTTTCTTAAACAGATTGTGAGATGCAAGATAGCAAATGGGGACTCTATTGATATCTTTAATGATATATGGATCATGGATAAGAGTTTAAACATGTGGCCAACGTTTGTGGCTCCTAAAGATTGCAATTTGGAATCAGTGATGTTAAGTTGTTTCATTTTGGAAGGAAGATGGAATATTGATGAATTAAATAAGAATTTTGGAAGTGAGCTGGTGGAGCTGATTAGCAAAGTTCAAATTGACTCAAATAACCAGGAAGACAAGTTGGAGCTTATTCAAGGAAATTATGGGAAATCTTTATCAGCAATGGCTGTATCGGCTATGGAGCAGAATTTTCAAGATTACAAATACTGGAAATGTTTGAAGAAGGCAAATCTTAATGCGAGGGTGGAGAACTTTTGGTGGAGGTTATTGAGTAATGCTTTACCTACCTTCCAATTCTTATCATATAGGAGATTGCAAATGAATAACTTATGTCCAAGAGGATGTAATGAAGTTGAAGATAGAGGGCATTTGGCGGTCAGTTGTAAGAAGCTTAAGGAGGTTATTCTTCTATTAAACAAATGGGGCTTTGGGATACCTCTTGTGACCTGTTTTGAAGATAGCTGAAATTGGATGACTACACATAATTCATTTTTGGTAAATTTATTTTGTAATGTTGTGTATTTTACTTGGAAGGGAAGGAATGATTTGGTCCATGGGAAAACTGAGAGGACAGCAATCTTTATAGCAATTGAATCGGTTAATCATGCAGCAATTTTGAATGCTTTTAAGGAGCTTAATTCGAGACAGTTGGCTGCCAATCAGCTCTCGCTGTTGGAAAAACTTGGCACCCTCCTCCACCCGATTGGATCAAAGTGAATGCAGATACATCCTTATTACCGTCTTACAAAGGTGGAGTAGGTGGTGTATTCAGAGATCACAAAGGAAGGTTTCTTTTGGCTTTTGGTAAAGCTTGTATTCACTGGGATATATCGTACTTGTAGCTTCTAGCTATAAAGTCATTAAAAGAGGTGATTAAAGATTGGATGTTGGAGTACAAAGACATAATTATTGAATGTGACAATGCAAATGTGATCCAGCTCATACAAAATTCATTTACAAGAGGTGGAGAAGAAGTAGAAGACATTTCTTTTGTTAGTTATTTTAATTATATGATTTTTAATTGTATAGAGAGGAGTGCTAATAAGTTAGCAGATTTATGTGCTAACTATGCTATCTTTTCTTCTTTTTGTTGGGAGGATATAGGGTCGAATAAGGTTCCTTCTTCCTTTGTGGAATTGTTAAAGGAGGAATCATTAGAAAGAACTTTGTAAGTTGTTATTTTCCGTTTTTAGTTATCAATGCATTTATTGCTTCTTCAAAAAAAAAGAATAATGTTTGACTGATTCACTAATGTGATTTTCCAACAAGCACACAAGCAGGCCTAAATCGATCACACCTTATTCCATAAATATGAAGATGATAAATCAATGATTTGAATTTTATATTTTGAAGACCTTGAGAATATCATCCTAACAATTAAAAACATTCCTAAAATATTTTCATTAATTAAAAAGTTTGTTGATGAATTTAAAATAAAAAAATTTGGCCCCTTAAGTCACTCCGTTAGAATGTAATTGGCTTGAAATAAAGCAGGCATTATTTATATCTCAAACGAAATATGTTTTTGATTTCTTGAATGAAACAAGGCTACTTGGGTGCAAACTAGTAGATACCTCTGTTGATCCTAATGTAACGACCAATGCACTAGCACACATGTTGACAAGTGTAGATATCAACTTTTTTGTTGTTTAGCTTGTCTACATAGAAGATACAAGGCTTGATATTGCTTTTTGCTATTAATATGTAAAGTCTTTTCATGCACACATCTTATGAAGAACATCTTGGTGTTCTATTATGGATCCTGAAGCATCTAAAAATAAGTCTAACGGTTATACTATTCTTCAAAAAGGAGGAATCTCGTAAAATTGAAGCATATACTTTGCATCCCTAACATTGTTTTCTTACAGCATACTGCTAACATTCTAACCAAGGGATTACCTAGATCTTCTTATGAAGAAAAGATAGGAAAGCTTGGATTATTTGATGTATACAATCCAGAGATAAAAGAGTTGTTGAAAAACCCTGCCTGCTGCTTATGATCTATGGGATCAATCCCTTCCACATTTGAATTTTATTCTATCCTGCTACACAAGATTCGTGGGATCTCTTCCCTATGGAGATATGCTTATTTATCTGCTTTAACTTTGGAAGGGAATGATTCTCCCATTGACTTACACTAACACTATTTGGGAAGTGCTAAATCACGTAGATTAAATTTTTTAAATGAAATTAATTCCCAGCAGTTGTCCTATCCAAATTGTGGGTTGTATTACTGTTTTTCTGCATTTCCCAATTTCATTATTTTATAGTACTTGGTTATTTATAGTAGTCTCTCCTATCATGGTAATGCACTTCCTACTTAGATATTTCCTAGTATTTTAAGATCAAATATAGAGGCCTTATCTCTTAAAGTGCTGGATAGAATATTGTTAATATAAGAACAAACTTTCAGCTGATGCAAAAAATGAAATTACTTTTCTTGTCTTCCTCTCCTCATTTCAAGAAGTATTTATATTCCCAAATTGTGTCAAAGATCTTTTCTCGAGATATTTAAACCACTAATTCGGAGAACCAGCTCTGATACTGTGGGCTCCGAAAATTCGGTCCCGGCCTCCCCGCCACGCTGATTTGCTTTTCTTTTAGGCGAGGGGAGTTTTAACGGATTAAGTTCCGAAGTAAATTTGGAAGGCAGATGGGTTTGTAGATAAGACACTACCCAGAGATTTCGCCCTCATTTTGCGAGGATTATGATCTGAGTTCTGGTTTCCTATAGGCGCAAGCCCCTATAGTTAATTACCCCTCCCAATCATGAGAGAGAACTTTCAATTAAGGCTAGTCATCAATCAGATACGTAGAATATACGTGTTATCTGGCATATAGTAGCAGCAATGGGCATACGAATTTTAAAAGTTTGGATTTGTGGAATTGAAGAGTTGGGTTTTTGGATTTTGGGTTGGAAGATTTAATATTTAAATAGAAATTGCGCCATCTCACACTTAAAGCGGATGGTGGGGGAATGGATGATAGACCCGATCAAGATCCCATGGTTTCGTCATCCCTGGCCATCATGGTCCCTAATCTACTTAGTCAGGGGAGGTACTCGACCCAACCTGACAGAAGGACCCTTGTCGGCAGCCATGGGTTGCTTCGTCCAAGGGGACCTTGTAGACCTGGGTTGGATATTTGCCTAAGAGGACAAATTAACTTGAATCCACCTTAGCTAACAGAGAGCTTTGTGCTCTATCGATCATATCCTATTAATTCATATCTCAAGGATTTGATGCCAATAAGGAACGTAACGGCGCTGGCCATAACCGGTATTTCGTGGTGCCAATTGGCGGCAAAATCACTCGGTTCAGAGGGCCCCGAGTCATAACCGTTCATCCTGCGGTGCCATTTGTCGGCGAACCGCCGGTCAGAGGACACGTACCACGTCCTTACTATCAGGAGACTGTTTTGAGAATGGATCCTAGTGATATTTTCGACTAGGCATTTGGCTCTTTGTGAGCTGAAATTATATTTAAATTTGTCCACCTCGGCAAACTGTTGCGGAGGATGGATGGATTTTGCTTTAAGCATTAATGGGTTTATTTCAATTTTAAATATTTTTGGAAGTTGGGATTTTGGATTTTTGGATTTTTATGGGTATTTTGGGTGGAGCTTTGGAATATTTGAAATGAACTTTGGATATTTGAAGACATTTGAAAATATTTGGGAATCCCTCCGGTTGAGATCTGCATTCAACACGACCATCATCGGGGTGTTTGGGGTAATTTCTCTTTTGTAGCTTGAACCTTGTCGACTCTATCTAGCAATCGACAGATGATCGAGTTTCATAGGCTTTGAGTCTTTATTAGTGAATTCTTTTTATTGCAGGTCTTTAAGGACTAATATGAATGCATTGAAATAAATACACCGGTCTCCACAATCGTGTATCTTGTTTGAAGGTTCGAACTCTATCGACTCCTATTGATCCGTATAGAAGGATCGGGTTCAAACAAGAATTCACTTATTGACCCGCGCAGCATCCCTAGACGTCACGTGTGTACCAATAACACGTTCGTCGAGGCCCATGCGGGTGTTTGGGGGCATTTTATAATTAAACCCTGTCTACTCCTTTTACCTACCTATGAGAATCGGGTTTAAATTTAATAACCCGTGCAGCATCCCTAGACATCATGTGTGTACCAATAATACGCTCGTCGGGGCCCTTGCGGGTATTTGATTACATTTACCCCCTTTTAGTGTACCTATGTGTATACAAACTATGGTGCACGTGCGGGGGTACTTTGAAAGTATTCATAGACGCCTTATGTCCGCTTGCATAGAAGTTACGGATCCGGTGGCATGGCGTTGTAGCTTCTGAATGGAATTGTTTACTGCTTTGCACAGGTAGACTATCGTGCACTACTTGTATAATTTATGCAGCTAGATTGTAGTGCACTAACGAATCTCCTGCCTTGTATTTATAGATTCTCATAGATAGATTGTTGTATGCATGATGAATTTTCACTGTAACTTATAAGCACTTGCACTTGATATAATTAATGTATCTTGCTCGTGGACAATAGACTGGGTGTACCACGAGTCTTCTACAGTGGCCCGTGGATACTTGCAATCGTTGTAGTTATATTGCATGTTGTTCGTATATGATATATGATATTTATAGTGGGGCTCCAATAGAAGCTCGCGGGAGCTCGTATCTGTCATGTACTTTGTTGTTGTATTTGGCTCATATAGCACATCTGCCGTAGCTACAAATGGGCAGGTAGATGTATTCATCCTAAGACTGAAGTTGACTAAAGGATACTACATTTACTATAGTATTTATGCATCTACCCATCAGTGGCATAGATACATCTGTCTTTGTAGAGAGATCGTATGTGTTGGAGATCTTTAATTCTTGCTTATAGAAGGATGATATATTTGACTAATGCTGAGTGATTATCAATTGTATGGACTATTTAGCATCCAATAAATATTAATCACTATCGCCTATAAGTGGACTACTATATGAGTGAGAACTCTTTCTATATTTGCTTGTAGTCAGCATTGTGGACTTGTATCATTGATTTTTACTTGTAATCAACTACATATATCCCTTCAATTTTCATCTCTTTGATTTTAGTTTATTTGTTTGCATACGGATGTTGATTGTGAAGGCACTATTATATTCATCACATACAAAATCCTTCCAGTAGCATTTGATTGCATGATATATCATCTTCTTTTTAACACTCCGGACCATTTGAATTTCATCGTTCATCACTTGCATTTGTTTGTAAATATTCATTTGAAGCTTCAACACAAGTCCCTTGTTCTGTTAATTAATGCTTCTCTAGATGATCGGAATTCATCAACTATTTCTTTCATATCAACTAGTGAGTTATTGTATTCTTAATGTCACCTTGGTGTTGAAAGTATTATTGTAGGCATCGCATTCATCCCTTCTTACATACAAGTTGATTGGTAGGGTCCAAGCCACATCTATTATGACCTTCTCGTTGCTAGCGAACAAGTTGTACTTACAAACATCTTGCCCCAAAGAGGGATTGCAATGTGTTCAAATATATGGTGATCTTAACATCATGGATCATTAACATTTGTTGTTCAGTAGAAGTGACAATTGCCTTAACATTATTATTGTGCCAACTTATAAGTCTTTTCTTAAACATCATATTTCATGAGGCTCATTCACTTTCATTTGTTCAATGTTGAATTTAGACCTCTTTGCAATCAAACTTGATTCAAGTCCAAGTCTTTGTAAGGGTTTAAGTCTTCTTGTCACTTGGAGCTTATTCTCATTTAGGTCCAAGTATTCATTAATCATTTGAATTCTAAAATATGTCTCCTGCAAATCAGCTTGGATTTAAGCTCTTGTTCAAACTGTTCACTTCTGTTCAATCCGGTTCAAGTTCATAAGTCCCCTGTAGTTCACTTGAGTTCAAGCCATTCTCTTGTTTCGTTTGCATTCAAGTTGGAGTTTTTATTGATTATTTAAGTTTGAATTAAGTCCCAATCAATGTCCAAGTAAAGCTCCAAATTGTCCCAAATACGACTTTATGTTTACCTGAAATTTCGGCAGCCTTCCGACGTCTCCCCTATTGAGGGGAAAAACTACGGAAAACTGGGCCTCCTGCCACGCTAGAGAAAAGCGTGCATGGTAGGCGCCCTCATACGAGGACACCGCGGCCATAATTTATTTATTCCCCACCACGCCATAGAAATGCGTGCATGAGTTTTTGGGCACCGGTTTTAAAATAAGCAATTTATATTAGACCCCGCTTCGCCGTAGGCATCGCACCGGTTTTCCTTCCCACCACGCTAGAGAAAAGCGTGCATGAGTTGGTTTTCAGGTCCGACACTAACGCAGAAAATGGGGTTTTGATTACCCACCCCGTCGCAAGCATCGCAACGAATTCCCTTCCCACCATGCTAGCGAAAAGCGTGCATGAGTTGGTCGTTCGCTGCGTTGCAAGCGTCGGGATGGGTTTTCAAAGGTTTAGCGTTTAGAAGTTATACCTTGGCGGCCGTCAGCGCGGATCGAGGTGAAAGGATTTTTTTTAAATTAATTATAATTAAATTTAATCATAATTAATTATAACTATTATTATTTAATTATGATTAAAAATCACGAATAGCGAGCTCCCAGTTGCTTCTTCTGATCAAAATGGAGTAATTTCCAATCCTAAGGAAGGGAAAGTCGGAAATGGAGCTAAGCCGAGCGGCAATGGGAGAGGCATCGGTTTGGCAAGGTAAGAGCTCTCTCTCTCTCTCTGTCTCTCTCTCTCTCTCTCTCTCTCTCTCTCTCTCTCTGTGAAGATAGGGAAGGAAGAGGCCGGTTTGGAGATCGGAAGAGAGGGTGATGGCAGCAGGAGGTCGGGAGCTCCATTGGCTAAGGCAGAGAGGGGAAGTGTCGTGGGAGAGGGAGGAGATCCCGTGTAGAACGAGCGAGGGCTTCGGTCGCGTTTTATAGAGGCGAATGGGGTAAGATTTGCGGGATCAGATGCGAACAACGCCGCGTCTACAGTGACATAGCGGGATTTCTTGCAAGTTTTGCGGAGAAGTGATGCAAACGACGCCGATTTTAGCCGGATTCACGGATCCAACGGTTTACAGATATATTTTTTTTGTTCCTTTTGGTTTTATATGCGGAGGTTAACAGATACCAATTGAAATTTTAATTTATGATTGTTAAATAACTTGAACTACAAAGACACACTAAGAGAGAGGTGAATTAGTGTTTTGAAAATTTTCATTTCAAAAATTCCCTCTTGAAAAACTTATATCAAATTCACAACTTAAAATTAAAAATAGGTTTTTTCAAGCAGAAGAAAATAACATGGTTTAAAATTGCGCAATAAAAGGCGCGCCTTGAGGCGCACCTTTAAGCCTCAAAGCCTACGCAATAAGTTAAGGTTTTGAGCCTTACGCCACAAGTTTAATGAGGCGCGCCATAAGGCACGCCTCGCCTCACATTTTTGAGGCGCCGCCTCTAAAAAAATTAACCTAAATTTTTTTTCCCAGTTTTGACCCCTAATTGCCGACGTAGAGTCCTGTTGCCTAGTGAGATGTCGACGTGGCATCAACATTTAAACACTGGTAAAGGTCGAATGTCAAACGCTGCGTTACGGTTTTCAAGTTCCAGCAAACGTTCCAACTTTCAAGCATTCACTCCGGAGCAATTCCAAGCATTCCCTCAGTTCCTTCTCAGATGTCGTCACCCACCAAGAAAAAGGTAATTTGTTGCCATGATTTCTATTCAGTTATGCGTATTTTATGGTTATGCTATGCGTAGGTGTTCAAGGTTTTGAAGTTCTTCATTTTTTTATGCTTATGTTATGCTTATGCGGTGCTTCTCGAAACTTTCTAAATATTTGATACTTTGATTCCATCGGGTTTTCTCTGTATTTAAGGTTTATTAATTTATGTTGAAATTTGATACATAAATCCTAACTAAATTTTAAGCACCGAGCACTCTATGCATATGTTATGCATACTCTACATGTATGTTGTGCGTACTATATGCGTATGTTATGCGTATACTGTGCGTGATAATTGCTTATGTTGTGCGTATATACTGTGTGATATTTTAAAACTTTTATTAATGTATTACACTATTATTCATTATGATATTCTTAAAAAATATTTAAGTAAGAGGAGGATAACTGATAATGAAGGAGTTGATTGGGTGACATTGGACTCTATAGGAGAGGAGGAAGATGAGAGAGCAGTTCATCATAATGATGATTCAAATGAAGACCCCCTTAGTGATGACTAATGAGTGATGACAGTGCTGATGACTAGTGAGTTCTTATGTGATATGTTAATGTCATTGCTATTTATCTTGTGCATTTTTATGTTTTATATATTATTTATTCATTAGTATATACTAAATAGTTTAAATTTATCATTTTATATTTATGCAATTTTTTGATTTTGAGGCTTACGCCTCAAATCTCCTTGAGGCTTACGCCTCGCCTCACGAATGAAAAATGCCTCAACACCCGATTGCACAATTTTAAACCTTGGAAAATAATAAAACAACTATATTTTCAGGATAATAATTTGCAAGGAAGTAAATAGCACTAACTAAAGTGTGGATAAATAAAAAAAACAAGCACACTAGAATTTTTGTAATGGTTTAGCTAACATGACCTATGTCCCGTGAGTACTGCACAAACTCTTTAGTGTCTCTCCTTTTGCCACCACAGCAAGGCGGAGAAGCCCTCACAAGAATCTATTCCACCCTTTGTGCAACTAAGAATAAAAAATCCCTTTCACCTTCCCCAATGCGGCGGAGCATCCGTGTAAAACCCGAAAACTATCAATCGAATGCGTCGCAAGCATTTCAATGCGCCGCGATGAAATTAGACGAATTTTGAAGTCATCGAAATTTGACTCAAATAGATTTATTAAATTCTACGTGAAATTTCGATCGAAATAGTATAAAGAACCTATACCTAATTTTGCATGAATTTAAAAATTAAAATCGTCAAATTTAGTTTAAGTAATATTTAGCCTTTTATACCCAAATTACCTTCATGATTCTTAAGAAAATTTTTAGTAGAAGGGGTACATGCGTAATTAGGCCATTATTTCCTTCCCTTAAGCCCTCATGCGCCTAAGGAACCAAACCATTCGGTCCCTTGCTCTTGTTCGTTCGGCCGCACACGTGAAAGGGGAGAGGAAGTCTATTGCTTGTGAAATCTGGTGGCAGCGGCGGGTTTTCTGGCGAGGTCTTGGGGGGAAATCAGAGGGGAAAGGCTAAAGAAGGAGGTAAGTTTCTCTTGCAAAGAAACACATTTTTTTCCTAGATTTCCTTAGGTTTAAATTTTAGGGTTTGCTCAAAGCTTAGGATTTTCAAAGAAGAATGATAGGGAATGATTTAGAGCATGATTCTAACCCTAATTCTAGTTTTCTTCCACAATTTTTGAGGATTTCAAAATTAGGGTTCTTTTTAAATTAAGTTTTTTTTTTTAAATGCTTTCACAACTAACATTCCTAATAGCCTTAGGAATGTTTCTTTTAAAGAAAAATTAACGTTTGACTAAAATTTTTATTTTTCTAACTTTTAAATTTGATGAAATCCAAAAAGTACTATATTTAATTATTAGTTTAGAGATAAGGGAAAGTTTTAAATACAATTATTATGAAAAAAGATGAAAAATTAAGTTTCAAATTTTAGGGTTTTGGATAAAACTGAATTTTATAATCATTTTAAGTTAAGTAAATTGTATGAATTAGAAAATGGAAAATGTGAGAAAATACAAAAAATTGAATTTTCCCTAAAGTTTTTGTAATTTAAAAAATCAGTTCTGTTCTTAATTTTGAGATTTTGAGCTAAGTTGTTAACTAATATTGTTCCTCGGAGTCTTGAGAGGGCTCTAACTAAGAGAATGAGATTTTGATAAAAAAATATTTTTCACTAATTTCAAAATTAATTTAATACGAAAAACAATTAGGTTTAATTATAATATAGGTTAGGAAAAATGATTTAAATTATAATTTGAAGGAAATATGAAAATTTTGGGTTCCTAAAATTTGGATTTTATTTAAATATGAAATTTGTATGTTAGAAAGTTCATTAATTGCTTAGGTAGAGTAATTAGGAAGGGAAATTTAGAGAATGAAAATATTTAATGAGAATATTGAAAAAGAGAATTTCTTATATATTAATTTAAATGTTTGTTTCTTTAGGTATTTAACCTAAGAAGAGATTAGTTCATGGAGGTTTGCATAGTGCTTACAGTAAGTGACAATTACAATCTAAATTTCATGTTCTTTCTCTTTTAAATATGTTTATGTTGCATTGTTATATTTCATGTTTAGAAAGAAAACTCTTTACATTAATCTTTAAGATGTTATTTGTGTCTTGAGCTGCCTATGGATGATTATGTTGCATTGTTACATTTTATGTTTAGATATAAAACTTTTCATATGCACAAAAGTTCATGTTGCTTTTTGTTATATTTCATGTTTAGATAGAAAACTCTTCATATGTACACAAGTTCACTTACATGCTTAATCAAATGCATTTTAGTGGATCAAATATATGTATGGTTGATATGTTAGATATGTTAAATCATCTTATGTTATGATATTAAAATGAAATGCAAGTTTGTGCATATTGAGGAGTATCAATACAGTGCACTTGCACAATACAGCTCTTCGGGGCAAAATGATGATGAATAATCAAATATAAGATTGTACCTAATCAGTACAATATGGGTACTCTGGTATGAATATTTATATATGATATCTATATTGTAAAGCAATATAAGAAAATTTGGAAGTCTATGTCTTTTAAATGTATTCATTTCATTTCATAAAAAGTTTATAGAATGTATTCATTAGCATTCCTATTGATTCCTCTACATTGCACATGAGTTTAGATGTAATTGTTATTTTTTGAGCATTAGCTCATTCCTTAATTTTGGAATATTTTAAGGAGATCCAGCTGCTAGGTGATGGCTGAAAGACCCTAGTTTACGTACAGTCGTAGAGGATCAGAGGACAGATTTTTAGTATATTTTTTCTTTACTTATTGTGTAAAAATGATTTTGTGGGTAAATGTTGATATAACAAACTTTTAACCACCATTTGTAAATCTTGTGAAATGTTTTGTTATAAGATTGGAAGTTGTTTTTAGAGGCGCTAATTATCCATTGAGTTATTTTAGATTCATATATTTCATGTTTTAATAATATTGAATTGTTATGTTCTAACGTTTAAGTCTGACATCTGTTCCCGCCTCGTCGATGTAGTCTCACTGAGCCAGATCATGACAAAAGTGGTATCAGAGAATAATAAGATATAGATCAGTATAAAGCATCATTAGAATGATTAATGAGTCAAAACTTATAGGGTGTATGTTTATTCAAAGATTATTGAATTGGAATATTTTAATTGTTGTAGGGCTATGAATCCGGAGCACGACGCCACTGATGACAACACAGATGGAAACACAGAGTATATTGGGTCATGTTGTTCCACCTATGGCACAACCTCCTGGTGGTAGCAACAGTGCTACCATAGACACGTTCACTCAGATGATGGCGGCTATGACGCATTTGATCCAACATTCGCATGAACAACCATAGTCTAGTTCCAGGAGTGAACCACCAATTGATAGGTATCTGAAGATTTTTCAGGACATGCAACCACCCCTTTTTATTGGAGCAGGAAAGCCAGTTGATTCTGAAAACTAGCTTATGAGAGTTGAGAAGATACAAGAGGGTATGCAATATCCAGCTGAGAGGAGGGTGGCTTTAGCTACTTTTGCCCTGGATGGAGAGGCGGAGCGATGGTGGAGATGATAGTTGATGAAGAAGATGCGTGGCAGGACAGCATCTCATATTTCATAGGAAGAATTTGTCAGTCTTGCAAGATTGATTTGTACCATCATCTGCGAGGAGACATATGCAGGATTGGTTGAGGGAGATCATATCGTTATGCAATATGAGGCAGAGTTCACTATGCTATCTCGTTATGCAGCTCAAGTCATTCCTAACACTGAGGAGAAATGTCATAGATTTCTATCAGGGTTGCGAGATGTGATTCGACAACCATTGATTCCGTTGGGTCTTGAAGATTACTCCATTTTGATTGAGAGGGCAAGAAGGATAGAGATCGATTATCTGAGTACACAGAAGCGTAGAGATTTCTTTCAGAAGAAGAAAGGTTTTGATAAGGTTAGGAGCTTCCAATCACATTCAGGAGGCCCTAGTATGAAGAAAGCCAAAACAGATAGTGATGGGAGTTCATCCAATATCAGAACTTGTGATAGATGTGGCAAAATGCATGGAGGGCATATGGCTAGGAATTGCCCGAGAGGTCCAAGGGAGGTGAGGTTTAGTGCTCCTTCACCACAGTAGAGTATTGGAAGACAGCCAATTATTGGCAAGCCTAGAACATGAAAGTCTTCTGCATCAGTACCTAGTCAGCCTGCTACAAGACCATCTGTTCAACCACGAGATTATGCTATCATGTAGTAAGAGGCCCAAAAATCTCCTGATGTGATCACAGGTATTATTCATGTTCAATGTCTACCTAGAAGAGTTCTTTTTGATACTAGAGCATCACATACATTCATTAGTCAGGAGTTTATTAAGGAGCATGCATTGAGTGTCCACACTATGCCCACTACACTATCAATTATCCTACCAGATGGGTCCAATATGGTTGCCTCAAGTGTATGTTTGCCACTACTTTCTATATGTGAGAGGGATTTTAATGTTGAATTGATTGTGTTACCGCTTTTGGAATTTGACATGATCCTAGGAATGCATTAGATGACTAGTCAGTTCATTTCTATTGATTGCAATAGGAAAGTAGTGAAGATCAAGATTGCTAGAGGGGAGAAGCTTGTATTCTAGGGTAATAGAGGTGTATCATTTATGATCATCTCATCTTAAAAATCTTGTAGCTTAATTTTGAAAGGGTATCAAAGCTTTCTAGCTCATGTAGGGGAAACTTCAAAGCAAGTGCCAGAGTTGAATAAGATTGTTGTAGTAAGGGAATTTCCTTATGTGTTCCCCGAGGTCTCACCTAGAATGCCTCATGTTAGAGAAATTGATTTCTTTAAGATCTTTTACCTAGTGTTGAGCCTATTTCAAAAGAACCCTATCGTATGGAAGTTAAGGAACTGCAAGAGCTCAAGTTTCAATTGCAAGAATTGCTGGAGAAGGGGTTTATTCGCCCAAGCACCTCACCATAGGGAGCACCTATTCTTTTTATAAAAAAGAAGGATGGTAGCATGCAACTATGCATTGATTACAAAGAGTTGAACAAGCTTACTATTAAGAATAAGTATCCCTAGCCTAGGATAGACGACTTGTTTGATCAAGTCGTAGTAGCCACAGTATTTTTCAAGATTGATTTGAGATCTGGCTATTATCAGTTAAAGATTAAGGAGGATATCCCTAAGACATCTTTTAGCACAAGGTATAGGCACTACAAATTCACAGTGTTACCTTTTGGGCTAACAAATGCCCCAACTATTTTTATGGATCTAATAAATCGGGTCTTTAAGCCAATGCTTGACAGTTTTGTCATCATCATCATAGATGACATTTTGATATATTCTTCTGATGAAGAGCATCATGCTAATCATCTTCAGGCTGTATTACAGACTTTAAGAGGCAATGAATTATATGTCAAGTTCACCAAGTGTGGGTTTTGGGTGAAGAGTGACCTTTCTGGGTCATTTGATTAATGGTGAAGGCATTACAGTTGATCAGCATAAGATGTAGACTATAGCTGAGTTGCCTAAACCTACAACTGTTACTAAGATACGAAGTTTTCTTGGGTTGTTAGCTATTATAGAAGATTGGTTGAAGGGTTCTTCAAGATTGCTGCACCATTGAGTAGATTGACTCAGAAAACACTGAGATTTGAGTGGAACAGTCAGTGTGAATAAGCATTTCAAAAGTTGATGACTCGCTTGATGACTGCATTAATCATCACCATTCCTTTAAGCACTGAAGGTTTTCAAATTTTCAGTGACGCGTCACTAAGGGGCTTAGGATGCGTCTTGATGCATCATGGAAAGGTAGCTGCCTATGCCTCTAGAAATTTGAAAAGTCATGAGAAAAACTATCCAATACATGATTTGAAACTTGTTGTAGTAGTCTTTGCTTTGAAGTTTTGGACTTTGGTGATTGTTTTTCTGATAATGGTTCAACTGTTAAACTTCACTTACAAAATGAATTGGAGAATTCAAAGAAGCTTCAGAATTAATTGGTGATCAAGGTCTTTGGTGGAAATGCTCCTTTTCCGATAATTAGTTCGGAATTAAGAAAGCAATGGTCCCAATTTGGTAAGTTCCATCTCACAATGCTTGGCATGGGTTGGGTTCTATGCTCATTTTATGAGTTTGAGCCTTTCGAATCAGTCTTCTCAAATGGGCCATGGTTCATTAATGGGCACATCAATGGAATTTACATGGTCGCCAACCTTTTCTCCTACCTCCTTAAAGGGTTTAACTGCTCCTCTTCGGATTAGGATGCCTAATCTCCCTTTACAATATTGGGATGAAATAAATGTTTGCAAAATTGCATCTATGGTTAGGAAGCCGTATTTGATAGATGGAAACATGTTTCAGTGGGAAAGAAGGGAATTTGGGAGGAATTGTGTTCACATCAAGTTGGTGCTAAATTGCCGCTAGGTGTTTGGGTGGAGGGAAGCTCTTAGAAATTCTTTCAGAGGATTAAATATGAAAGAATCCCCAACTTCTGCTTCAACTATGGTAAGAATGGGCACTTCAAGAAGGATAGTGTGGAGAATATAGTGGAGGCTAAGCTTGTTTCTAAACAACCTGAGAAGGTGGATAGTTTAGAAATTCCAACTGTGGTAAATAATGCCAAATCTGCTCATGAGGATGTGGTTGAAGGTGCTTGTGATGATAAAAAAGGATATGGTCCATGGATGCATGTAAACAATGGGAAAAAGAGGATTAAAAATCCTGTCATTAGGAGGTTTAATCCCTGTCCAGTGGAAGTTGCTGTGAGGAAGGAACCTAGATTGGTGAACCCAAAGGTAAAAGAAACTGAAGTCGTCAATGTTTCTAATGATGGAGGTGTTCTAGAGCCCGATCTGGGAGTTGCTGAAGTTAACCCTCGTCAGGATGTCCTTATGCAGAATCTCTGTTTAAAATTGCGTAATTAGAGGCGCGCCTAAGCTCGCCTTTGCGCAATTCCTCCCAAAAACACCTCATAACCTACACAATGGCGTACGCCTCACTGGGGCTGAGGCGCGCCTCAGAGGCGCAATTGCGCAACTCCTGGTGAGGCGTACGCCTCTCTGGGATAAGGCCCACTCACTTAAAATGAGCCCTTTTCTCTCCTTTTACCCGATAGCCTTCAGCAATACCCGACATTTCTCCCTCCCGCACGCTCCAGGTCGCGACTCAGAGTTCCCGCACGCCGTCGGCCTTGCTTCCCGCCGCTTCTCCCGCCGGCGCCGCCACTCTCTGGCGAAGTGGAAACTTCCGGCCGCCCTCTAGGAGTACTCCACATTGGATTTTAGGTATTTTTATTAAGTTTAGGGATATATTTTTCAAGTTTAAGAAAAACTAGGGTTTAGGTTTTTTTGATTTTTTTTTAGTGTATTTGGTTTTTTGCTTTAGGAGACATGGTTAGAGGTAAAGAAAAGACGAATACGTCATTGCGGAG
>NW_021319137.1:240004-308430 GCF_001605985.2 Dendrobium catenatum | reverse complement strand
TTTTGTACTTTGGGACATGATTTTATTGCATCTACTTTCTTATTTTCCACTATTTTCATATATAATTTAGATGTTTTTATTGTAAGGTACAATATTGCTATTATTTTCATGCTAAAACTCTTAATTTTTTATTTACGCAATTCTGTGTTCGTGAGGCTTACGCCTCAGACCGCCTCGAGGCTTACGCCTCGCCTCACGGACGAAAACCGCCTCGAGGCGTAGTTACGCAATTTTAAACCTTGTGCAGAATAATTTAATTCAAGCGGCTGAACCTGAAGTGGGTAAGATTTTTATTCCATGCAACATTACTAATGATGACAACAAATTCAAAGCTCTAAACACATTGCTGAGTAAGGTGAAATAACTCTGTCAAAAAAGGAGGATGTGGTGTCTCTTGAGGCTACTAATGATATGGGAAGTCCTGGATTTGGTTCCCAGGATGGGGAAAATGCTGAATTGGGGAGTAAGAATGGTGGCTCCTCTCATGCTAAAAAGAAAAAATCTAAACAACTAAAAGGCCTAGGACCGATTAGTTCGGCTACTAGGAGTAGAAGATTAGACATGGAGATGAAAGGTAAACGGGAATCTCTTCCCCTCTTCTTCAATAATGTCATCTATTGCTTTTTAGAACGGTGGAGGAGCTAAGAAGAAGAGAGCTTCTCTATACCTCAAGGAGTTTGTAAAAGTTCATGATGTTTTCTTTTTGAGTTTATTGGAAACCAAATTTTCTTCTATTGATAGAAAGGAAGTCAATCTGTTGATTGGGAATGGTTGGGATTATTTTCAAGTGCCCTCAGAAGGCTTGTCTGGAGGTATTCTTGTCTTATGAAAATCCAGTATGGTTGCATTTTCTATTTTTGAATCTTCTTCCCAATTGGTAATTGGAGATCTAGATATAATTAACAAAGGTACATGGAGGATTGCTTATGTGTATTGAAACAAAGATGTTTATAAAAGAAGGTATCTGCGGGAGAGGTTGGAGAAGTTTTCTACCATAGACTTGTCTATGGTGGTGGGTGGTGATTTTAATTGTCTGATTTCCAAAGAGGACAAGAGAGGAGGGAAATGATTTTTGTGTCCCAAGGGCCTAATTAGATGAAGTCCTTTTTGTCTAATAATGACTTTCATAAGGTTGGGTACATTCGCCCTAAATTTACTTGGTGCAATAACAAGGTTGGAGGGGCACAAATTCTAGAAAGATTGGATAGGTGTTTTCTTAATTCAACTATTATAAACTCCTCTGATCGTATGGTGGTCAAAAAATTGGCTAGAGTGGCATCGGACCATTATCCAATTTTACTAAATCTCCTTGAATTTAATCTGGTGGCTAAAAGGAACATCAAATTTGAGGATGTTTGGACATCTTTCCTGACCTCTTCTGCTTTGGTGAGGAAAGAGTGGAACAAGGTTTATTATGGGAGCTGTTCACACATTCTCAACATAAAATTTAAGAGAGCTTTGAAATCTTTGTTTTACTGGAGTAGAGCCAAACTCAAAAACTTAAACCAATTGAAGGAATGCTTATTGAATGATATATTGGAACTTCAAACTAAAGAATCGGACTTTGGATTTCTCTCGGAAGAGGACTGCTGGATTCTCAAGGCTAAGGTGAATGAGCTGAATTCAACTATGGCTTGGTTGAGGTTGAGACAGCGAGCAAAGGTCAAATGGATGGTGGAGGTTGATTGCAATTCCAAGTTTTTTCAATCATATGCTTGTGCAAGGAGGAATTCAAATTGCATTGTTAATATTAAAGATGAGATGGAAGATCGAAAACAAATTGAAGAGGTGTTTTTACGGTTCTACAAACAGAAATGGAAATAGAGGAGCTATAATCTGGATGGGTGGCCTATTTCGATGAATTTTCTGAATGATGATGATAAATGTTTGTTGAACAAGGAATTTACCTTGGAAGAAGTGGAGCTACTTTTGAAGCAAGCTGGTGGTAATATTGCTCTTGGCAATGATGGCATCTCCTATTCCTTTATTAAAGATTATTGGGATATTATTAAAGTAGATTTTTGGAGTGATATTAAACATTTTCTTTGTTCTGGAGAGATGAATGAAGTTTGGAAAGAGACCTTAATTGTACTTATACCTAAGGTAAGCAACCCACTGTCTCCTTCTAACTATAGATCTATTAGTCTATGTAATTCTATTTACAAAGTGGCAGCTAAGGTGATTTTGAATAGATTGATAACTGTTATTCCAAAACTGATCTTTGAGGAGCAAGTGGCATTTCTGAAAGGTAGATCGCTGTCAGATCATGTGTTGGTAGCTCAAGAAGCGTTCCACAAGTTTAGGTATTCTAGATCTTCAAAAGGGCTAGTCTCATTCAAAATTGATATGGAACAAGCGTATGATTCTATGTGCTGGTCTTCACTAAAGAAAGTTTTAAAACAAGCGTATGATTCTATGTGTTGGTCTCAAACCACCAAAGCTTTAGAAACACCACAATGACTAAAGGATGACTGAAAAAATAGAATAAACATTCAACTCACTCAACTCCAAAAAGGATCCACACAAAAAACGTTCACCTCTTGTCGCAAGAAGAAAATGAAAAATGTTAATATCTCATTTTTAATATATTATTTGGTTATTTAAAAAAAAATACCTCTAACATTTTTTCACTTTACGTAATTTTTGAATTTTGAGTCTTACAACATAAAATGCCTTGAGGCTTATACCTTTCCTCTAGACAGAAAACGTTGTAGCACCTAATCGTGCAATTTTAAACCTTATTGTATGCTAATCAATATTACTTAAATCCCCAACTATTCATTATGGGCCTATTTTAAATCCATTAATAGATCCAATTGGTAGATTTTCCTAAAATTAATGAGAAACCTTGTTTATCTTGCATTAGGTAGTTTTAGTTTGAGAATGATGAATCCCTCAACCCTATAATATAAGTGACACACACATACACACCAAAGTCCCAAGAACCCTCCAAAATCAACTTAGAATGTTTTGGACAGCATTCTTATCCAAAGAGGGCCTTGGATCATTTATTTACAAAGTAACCCATTTAATAGCATTTAAAATAAATTCTTAAAAAACTTATGAGCAAGATGAAGTTGCAATAGATTTTCCATTATAGCCTTTATTAGAAATAATGCTACCTCTTTCAAAGTAGTGGGCGCGTGCAATAAATTGAGTTTGCATATTTCAACTAAAAGGATTCATTTCCAGCCCTTAGGCATAACAGAAAAAATTAACATTTGCCTAAAAACTAAAGTAAAAAAGTATGCTCAAGTGAGAAAAACAAAATATTGTGTCATCACACATTTTGATGTTGATTATTGATACATATCTAAACTTTAGAAAGTTTTTTTGTTTAGGATCATTGATTATTTCAAAATGCAATAACAATTCCTTAAATTTATTCATATATTCAATCAATTTTCATTCCTTGTTTTAGTAAGCTATATTCTCAAGCAATTGATCATGATATGATAAAGAAAGACATTTCTTTTTTAATAATTTGTTTGTTACAGCCAAAATAGTTTTAGCCTCTCTAGCCAATCTTTCCTTTTGCTTCTTTCATGCTAACCAATACATTCAACTAGCCCGATTAATTTCAATTTCTCTTAACCCTGACCCGACATTGTTTGTTATTTAAAGAAAATTTTCATGTTAATTACCCCATTGGAAAAAAACTTTTGAATCAATTTTCTTCAAATATAAAAAATAGGTCATCATCTATATTAAAATTTGACATATATGATTATTATAGTGTTACGCCGCCGGCTCACGTGGAACCGGCTGAGCCGGCCCAAAGGCCGTCTCAATTTTATAGGAGGCAGACATCTTCCGCCTCCTCTACCTTGACCGCCTAATTAGATGGGTCCCACCCATCAATTTAATTTCAATATTGCTAGATTGTGAAATTTCATATTTTAAATATCAAACTTTTCATTACTTTCCAAATTCCCAAATCCAAATCCAGTTCTCCAATCTCAAATCCCATGCTGCTACTATATGCCAGATACCACATATTCTATACGTATCTGATCGAAGACTAGCCTTAATCGAAAGTTCTCTCTCGTGATCGGGAGGGGTAATTAACTATAGGGGCTTGCGCCTATAGGAAACCAGAACTCAGATCATAAAGTCCTCACAAAATGAGGGCGAAATCTCTAGGTAGTGTCTTATCTACAAACCCATCTGCCTTCCAAAATTTACCCCGGAACATATTTAGTTAAAACTCCCTCGCCGAATAAGAAGAAAAGAGCGATGCGGAGGCCGGGGTCGAATTTTCGGAGCCCACAGATTTCTGGCGACTCCGATGGGGATTGGTTTCTCTTTCCAACTTTGGCTAGTCATCTCAGTGCTATAATAGCAGCTATATCAAATCGTACTCAGGATTTTGATTCTTTTAAAATGATCGTTTAATAATTCAAAACTTTGAATTTTCTAAAAATGATCATTCAGCGAATTCATATGCATTTAGCAGTTTTTAAATTTGTATTATTATTGTTTGCTAATGATATTTGCTTTTATTTTTGTATTTTGTGCAAGTCTCTGCATTTTGAAAGTGCGGGGTGATGTATCAGATTTTGATTACTAACTCTTGCCTTTCATTTATGAAGATAGATCTATAGAACACGCCGATGACCGTCCAGCTGGGACGAGGAGCCAGAATCCAACTGGCTAATGCTGTCATAGAGACCAGAAACACTGGAGCTTCCATCCAATTTGGAAGTGTTGATTTTCCTGTAGTTGTTGCAAGAACTGCAGAAGCCCCTATCCGTCGTGCGCATCTGTCAGCGCCACAACATGTTGCTGAAAATCCTCATGGGAGGGTTTCTGTATTTGAGAGGCTATCACAGCCTGAGGCCCTGACCACTAGGAGAATTATGAATGGTGGGAAAGTCTCCGTGGTGACTGCCAATACCACTACTTTGCTGACCAGGTTATCTGCGTCTGGAGAGTATAATGCTGAAGCCTCCTCATCTGAAGGGAGGCCTACGATAAGACAAAGGAGAAAGATGAACGCTGAACTCCGAGCTCAGCAACAACAACTCCCTGTTCACCCTTCCAATCTGCTAGCCCAGGTGCCTAAAGTCAATGTTCCAACCCAGAACAAATTTTCTGATTTAAAATGGGTGAAGAGGAATAGCTCCACTGGTGAGCTAAAGAAGTCCTTCTGAGAGCAACGACGTGAAGTCCCAGCCCCTCCAAGGAGAAATGAACCTGAGACCTTATCAGCCCGGGTCTATCGGGTCCTGAAGACCATGAAGGAGAAAGGTCTTAAGAAGAAGTAGATCCAACGGCCTTTAGTGATCGAGGTCAGGAGAACCCTGCCAAGAGAACGTCTATCTGTTATGGCGGAAAGAAGAGAAAGATAGTATATTCCACACGGTGAACATCGGGGTGTGACACCTGAACCATATATTCAGGGATCCACCGCTGAAAGGTCCCGGTGGAAAGGAAAACAAGTCTGGAGGCCAAAGCCTCGAAGAAATAAGGAATATAGAAGAGAGGGAAGAACGGATTTTGGTGTGACATCCGGTTCTGCTTTCCGGAGATCCGCCGCCATCTACAAACAATGTCAGAAGTGGGCCCCTAAAAGGACCCATAATGACACTCCTCCAGACGGTAGACACCTTGGAGAATCCTCTAGGGAATCCCGTCGTCTTCCATCCCCTCCAAAAGAAGAAACCAACTTTGACCGCAGTCCGCTGGTTGAAGAAGTCCTCGTGCCTAACCAAGAGCTGGAAATCAAGTGGCAACGCCGCTCGTAGATCCGAGTATTAGAAGAAGAAGGAAATATAGAAGGGGGAGACAACATAGAAGATGAAGAATATCTTGAAGGAGAAGAAAATATGGAAGAAAATATTGATGAATTTCTTGAGGAAAATCTAGAAGAAGAAATACAATAAACAAATAACACCTTGGACATGGAGGTGGTCTATATGGTGAGACACATCAATGCTAATGAGGAAGCCTACTATGATGATGATGAAAATGAAGACGATCAACAACCGCCGGTTAGGCAAGTTTATCGACGTCGTCGTGAAGCTGGGTCCACCACTGGCAGAGGTAGTCATTCCCAAGCAGAAGAAGAAAGAGAAGAAGCCGGAGATAGAGAAATCTCTCAGTTGAATGAGACGATGACTGAGATGATGGCTCAGATGGGGCAAAGATGCAGATGATGCAGAGAACTGCCGCTGTTGGTGTCATGCCCAATCCTCCTGCTGATACTCCAAATTTCCAAATGCCTCAAGTCTCGGGAGTACGAGGTATTCCTGAAGGTGGTCATGAGGCTCATAATATCGTCCGTCAGCCCACCCCACAAAATGTTGCAAGTACTTCCGAACTAGTTACTGCTGCACAATTGGAAGGAATCATCACAGAAAAGATCAGAGCTATTATAGCTGTTGATTAAGCAGAAAAGTTGGTGGGCAAGGGTCGTCCATATCCTGCTGAATACGACCAAGTGTCATACCCAAAAGGGTACTCTGTACCAAAGTTCAATATTTTCAATGGTACTAACAATCCCCGACAGCACCTGGCACATTTTAAAGCCACCTGCAGGAACACAGGAGGCAATGACGCCCTACTCTTCCGACAATTCATCAGCAGTTTGACAGCAACTGCTTTCGAATGATATGCTGAACTGCCAAACGACTCTGTAAAAACCTTTGCAGAGTTAGAATCTATATTCGTGAAGAGTTTTGCTAGTGCAACAGAGAAGATAACGATCGCTGACCTCGCTCTGGAGAAAAGAAAAAGAGAAGAATCAGTGACAAAATACATCACTCGCTGGCGAAATCTAAGTATGAAATGTGAGCAGCAGTTAGAAGAAGAGCATGCCGTACAGTTATTAATGGGCAACATTGATGACAAGATGAAACCCTTCCTGTGCATGGCTACAATCAACACATTTCAAGACTTGCTCGATAGAGTGGCCAAGTTTGAGAAATTGAATTTCTCCAAATCAGAAAATTACTCTGATAAGCCCAAGAAGACTAAGGCTCCGGGTGCTAGAAGGGGTGAATCCGACTCTACATTCTTCTCTAGAGCTGATAGAGAAAAACAAGTGATCTACAACGTAGACAAAGCCAAACAGCCGATGCAATATCAAGAAAAGCATAAACAAGTCTATAATCCCAACCCCCAACCGAAGTTGATATTAGGGGGAAATGATAAGCCACGAATTTATCAAGGTGGAGGAGAACACCAGAGACAAGCAATAGGAACTGGTGATAGAACGTTCCAATCCCTCAAAGATAAAATGAATAAAGAATATTCATTCAAAAGGGAGAGTCTCGCAAAATTATTTCGACAAGTGTTGAAATCGGGTTTAGAACTACCTGAATGCAAGAGACCTGAAGAATCGAAGCACACTGGTGACCCAAATTATTGTCCATACCATCGGGTACTCAGCCATCCTATTGAAGATTGTTATATCTTCAATGATTGGCTTGAAAGAAAATATCAAAAAAGGGAACTCACATTGTCCGACAATGTGTTGTCTCACCCTAGAAAGGAATCAACTCGGGTGGTCACATCCTCTTTCGTACCCCTGGTTGAAGTAAAAAGAAAAGAAAAGGAGTTAGTTCAAGAAGAGCAATGGGAGACTGCGATCTCCAAGAAGACTGTGAAAACGTTGAAGTAGCTTGAAGGAGTTCCAGGTATAAAGTGGAAGTCTCCTATTGAGCCCATGATAGATTTGAAGACACTGTCGGTGGTACGACCTTCTACTTCAAAACAGTTTTTCAACCAAGTTGGTTCTTCAAAGACTGGAAAGAAGAAATCATCCAAGAAGAAGACTAAGCTAAAGAAGCCTAAGGAGAAAATGACTGCAACCCAAAGGGCTATAGACAGTTTGGATGAGTATTACTAGACTGTGAGGCGACCTATCAAGCTCGCTGACTTTATGTCAGAACTTAAGATAGATGAAACCAAAGAAGATGATGAGAATTCTCTTCTAAAAGAAGTATGTCGGGTAATCTCGATGGCGCCGAGTACCTTGACAAAAGAAGAATACACTGAAGAAATGCCCTCTGAATCCTGTATGATGGTGTTGCCAATGGATTACAGTTAGGAGGAGGATTTATATTTTCCAGAGGGAGATGAATCAGACCCTAGCATAAAGTCTTGGATGGGACATGTAAACCTGGGTGGTGATTCTGAATCAACAGATGAGTCCCTAGACACAACGATGGCCGACTCTGAAGAAAATATACAGTTAAATGACTCTGAACCGGAGGAGATTGCTCAAGTGCAGTTAAGAAGCAGAAAGATACTACCGCCTCCACCGAAGAAAGGGGTCTCCAATAAAGACAAGGAGAAATAGATAGCCATAAATGACGATATTATCCATGAAAATCCTGAGAAAAAGAACACTTCATCCAAGGGTATAGATTACGATATCTTATCCCATTTGAGAAAAATCCCAGCACAGCTCAGCATATACGACGCCTTGATAATGTCTAAAGACCTTCGGGAGACTCTGATTCAGGCTCTCAAAAATCCCGAAAGATATGATGCGTATTTTGATGAACACAATTTGACTGAAGTTCTACAAGCTCGTAATGAGCCATTCATTACTTTCTCCGAAGAGGATATGATGCTTGGGACTGCAGATCATAATCGCCCTCTATATATTACTGCAGAGAGCGATAAGCTGATCATCAGTCGAATCTTAATCGATCCTGGATCCTCCATGAATTTGATAAGCTTGAAAGCACTAAGATCCCTCTGCCTTGATGTGGAACGCCTCGGGCCAGATAAGTTGATGGTGCACGGTTTCAACGAAAAATGGCAGAAAATCCTTGGATCATTTATGCTCCCTCTTGTATTTGGAGAGCTCCACACAAAAGCTAAATTCCATGTGATTGATGCTGATACTTCATTCAAGGCGCTACTAGGTCATCCCTGGTTGCATGAATATGGCATTGTCCCGTCAACATTATATCAGTGTATGAAGTATCTCAAAGATGGAGAGGAATTCAGGATCTCTGGTGATATTCAGCCCTTCACAGTTCATGAAGCAACAGTTTATGAAGATGCACGGTACTTCATGCCAAAGAAGCAAAAGCCTTCGAGTTCTCTCGAGGCTAGGGCATCAAATTCAAAGACTACAAAGCGACCTGAACGGGAAGGTGAGAAGAAGCAGGTGGGGAGAAAAAAGGCAGGGCCGACTCTTCCCAAAGTACCGACCATTCCAAAAGAAAAGAGATATGTACCTCATCTTGGGAGTGACATGGAAGAAGATGATGTTACTCCTGCCAAATCCCGGAAAGTATGCCAGTCCATGGACGAATGGAGTAGGCAGGTCGAATTTTCAAATGATGATTATGACTACGACTCTATTTATATGAACACGGTGCAGAATGTGTTTTCTAGAATAATAGACAGCCTATCAATTTCAGATAATATACTCGTAGTCACGCGTGTTCCTTTACAACACTTCAAGGAAATCATTCCGCGCGAGGTGCATAAAGTTGAAGAACTCGTCACCCTCTATCTGCCTCCCCATAAAAATGGGACTGTGCCAAAGAATGTGCTATATTCTACGGGAATTCGTGAAGAGGAGAATCATGACTGGGATTGCATGCTCCTCGACTCCGAGGAATTATTTCCTACGAGGCTACCTAGGTTCAATACCAAAAATATTCATAGAATATTACGAAAGCAAGTCAATATTCCTACTACCAAACGACAACTTCGTACAAGCTTGGGCCTCTGGTATGGGAGGAATCCACGTCCACTACGATGGAAGAATACAGATGCATATAGAGGTATCGGATTTATCAAACGAAAATCCCTCTAGAAAAAGACTTGTCGGGCAATCACATGCATGGGAATTGAATCCAATGATGGTGGCGCTGAACAGACATACGAGGCTGATGATTATGATGAGCAGCCCGTCGAAGCCGAGCCTGCACCAGAAGAGCTTGAAAATGGTGGACAGGCAGCCACTATGGATGAACTAAGAGAAGTCAACTTGGGGACTAAGGAGGATCCTCGCCCAACCTTCTACTACCCGAAGAACAAATAGAAGAAATAAAAGAACTTCTCTGTGAATTCAGGGACTGGTTTGCTTGGACATACGCTGAGATGCCTGGCTTATCCCCTGACGTAGCAGTTCACAGATTAGCAATCAAACCGGATGTAGCTCCCGTCAAGCAAGCCCCAAGGAGAATGAGATTGGAGATTGAAGAACAGGTTATTATTGAAACAAAGAAATTAATAGAGACAGACTTCATCCGATAAGAAAACTATGTTGATTGGATTGCCAATATTGTCCCTGTAAAGAAGAAGAATGGACAGATTCGTGTCTGCATTGACTTTAGGGACCTCAACAAGGCATGTCCAAACGACGATTTTCCACTCCCTATATCTGAACTCCTAGTGGACAATACGTCCAACTACGACATGTTCTCCTTCATGGATGGATCGTCAGGATACAATCAAATCAAGATGGCTCCTGAAGATGAAAAAAATACATCGTTAAGAACGCCCATCGGCATATTCTGCTACACAGTCATGCCCTTTGGCCTGAAGAAAGCTGGTGTCACCTACCAGCGGGCAATGACTCATATATTTGATGATTTGATACATCAAAAGGTCGAGTGCTATGTAGATGACCTTGTCGTTAAAAGCCTTGGCCGAAAAGATCACTTAAAAGATCTCAGAATTATATTTGAGAGAATCAAAAAGTTTGATCTGAAGATGAATCCTCTCAAATGTGCTTTTGGTGTCTCTTCCGGCAAATTCCTGGGTTATGTTGTTCGTCATCGAGGCATAGAGATCGACCCCAACAAAATTAAGGCGATCACGGAGATGCCACCACCAAGGAACCTTCGACAGCTTCGCTCGCTGCAAGGACAATTGGCTTTCATTCGGAGATTTATATCAAATATATCAATAGGTGCCATCCATTTTCAAAGCTAATGAAGAAAGATGTTCGTTTCAAATGGGATGCAGAATGTCAGGAGGCATTTGACAGCATCAAAAGATATTTGTTGAATCCACTCATTCTCGCAGCGCCAATTCCGGGGAAGCCTCTTATACTGTATACAGCTGTACTAGAAGAGTCTCTCGGAGCACTATTGGCCCAGAATAATGAAGAATGCAAAGAAAATGCGCTCTACTACATAGGTCGAAGGTTGATTGGAGCAGAAAGCCATTATTCCCCAATTGAAAAGCATTGTCTAGCGCTGATTTTTGCAGTTCAGAAACTCCGCCACTATATGCTATCCCAGAAAATCACACTGATATCAAAGATCAATCCGCTGAAATTCTTGATGACAAGACCAGCGTTGACAGATCGTCTGGCCATGTGGGCAGTATTTTTATTGCAGTTTGAAATCATATACATGCCATAGAGGCGGTGAAAGGCAGGCCTTGGCAAATTTCCTCGCTGCACAGCCAATCCCGGCCGAGTCTCCACTAAATGATGATTTGTCCGATGAGCAGATAATGCAGGTCGAGGAGAATGAAAGGCTACCATTATGGGAAATGTACTTCGACGGGGCATCGTCGATTAGACTTGTCCGACCTCCAAATATTGCACGAGCCCGAGCCGGCATTGGTCTCATTTTCGTAGCACCCGAGGGAGGTATTATGAGATTTTCATTCAGTTTGACTGAACCTCGAACCAACAACGAAGCCGAATACGAAGCTCTATTAGCAAAGTTGAAGATTGTGATCGATGTCAGAATCCAACATCTCCAAATTTAGGATGATTCTCAACTCGTGATAAATTAGATCCTCGGTATTTATAAAGTTGGCAAAGTCGAATTGGCCCACTATCACCAGCGAGCCCTTGAGCTTTTGAAGCAAATACCAAATGTCAAAATGGCTCGAGTTCCTCGAGGACAGAATTCTAAAGTAGATTGTTTAGCCAAATTAGCCAAAGAAATGGCAAACATTAATGAAGAGCAGCCTATATTCATCGGGATTTACTCGTAGGGTCTTAGAGCCCGCTCTATTGCAATTTCCGAGGGTAGAAGAAATACCAGATTCAAGCCAACAAGATAAAATTTCAGGTGACCCTCAACCTCTCTATCAGATCATTATGGAGAATTATCCATAAGAATATCACGTGGCCAAGAGATATAAAGCTAGTCAAGCTTCAGAATCGTGGTGGCATTGTTTAGATATTGAAGTCAAAAATGATTGGAGACAGACATTCATTGACTACTTCAAGGAAAACAAACTTCTAACAGAAAAGTCTATGGCCGCACAAATTCGAAAAAGGGCGTTGCGATATGCATTTGTAAATGACATGTTGTACAGACGAGCCTTTGATCAAATGTGGCTAAGGTGCCTGGGGACCAAGGAAACTGATAAAGTGGTAGCAGAAATCTACGAAGGGCTCTGCAGAGCACATCAGTCAGATCCCAAAATGGCCGCTAAAATTAAAATAATGGGTTACTATTGGCCAACTATGGTCAGAGATTGTATTGACCACGCTAAGAGATGCCATGAGTGTCAAATCCACGATGATGTTATACATCAGCCTCCGAATCCGCTGCACCCGACAATAGCATCGTGGCCATTTGAATATTGGAGCACTGACATAATTGGGCTGATAGATCCACCGTCTTCAGCAGGACAACGTTTTATTATAACAGCGACAGACTACTTTTCCAAGTGGGCAGAAGCAGCTCCATTCAAAGAGGTCACATCGGAGCATGTGATCAATTTCTTTACCCACAATGTCGTTTACAGATTCAGTGTGCCACGCCGGAAAATCTCAGACAATGGTACTGCATTCAAGAGTACAAAAATTTACAAGTTCGTTGATCGGCACAAAATCGATTGGCGATATTCATCCATATACAATAGAAGGGCAAATGGATTGTCATAAGCCTTCAACAAGACGTTAGTGAAATTGTTGAAGAAGATGCTCACCAAGAACAAAAGAGAGTGGCATACGAAGATGGAAGAAGCATTGTGGGCGTATCGTATAACCAATAAAACCCCAACCAAAGCCACTCCTTATTCATTGGTGTTCGGTGTTGAAGCCGTATTACCATTGGAGATCAAACTACCGTCACTCCGGGTAGCAATTCAGAATGATCTCACTCAAGAGCAAAATGCCCGCCTCAGAATGGAAGAGCTCGACGCACTTGATGAACTTAGGTTACAAGCTCAACAAAACCTGGAAATCTACCGAGGAAAAATGACAAAATCCTTCGATCGTATGGTGCGTCCTCGAACATTTCAAGAAGGGGAATTGGTCATGGTGCTAAGAAGACCAATCATTCCACATCGAAAAATTGGTGGCAAATTCGTATCCAATTGGGAAGGCCCCTTCGTCATCGAGGTGTACCAAGGAGGAGTATATCAGTTGATCGATCTGAATGATCAGAGGCCTATGCCACCTATCAACGGCCGACATTTAAAGAAATATCATGCATGAAAAAGTTCATAACTAATGTATTTTATGATGATCAAAATTTTATATGCATATTTATCAATGCATGTTTGCTTAGATTTTGAAATTCTCTTGTATAACAAGAACGCATTTCAAAAATCCCTCATTATACTGGGGGCATTTTAAATATTTATTTGGGTCGACATCGCATTCCGTGTCGAGATCTCTAAATAAATATTTAAAATATTAAAGACAAAAAAGCCTATCCAAAATATCCGTATGAGACGGGACATTTTAAATATTCATTTGGGTCGACATCGTGCTACATGCCGAGATCCCCAAATGAATATTTAAAATCTCAAAATTTCAAGTTTATTCCATTTTAAGATGTCCCTGCGAGACAGGAGCATTTTAAATATTTATTCGGGTCGACATCGCGCTGCATGCCGAGATCCCCGAATAAATATTTAAAATTATCAATACAAATATTCTTTTATGCTGAAGAATATAACGATTTCTTTTTCAAAGTATATGCAGATGATCTTTCCAAAGTTCAAGACACCATCTTCGCCACCAAACTAAGACTCAAAAGTCAAGAAAGAGACTTTTGAAACTACACACTCCTACAAAATTGAGTCGAATAAGCTTTGAAATCTTTCAACAGCTTGAAGCTTAAGGTTCGAATGTGTGTAAAAGGTCGAATCCAACACGCCCAAATATGGCCGGATCACTGGCAGCTCCGTCTACTCAACAAGCCATAAGAACAGCCGTAGTAGCGGAACCCCCATTTCGTCAACCCATCAGTAGAGACTGTAGGAAGCACGAAGGCAAATTTGACTCGACAAGTTCAAGTGATCGTAGTCTACCGAATTCTCCCAAATGACTAGAGAATCAAAATTCTAGTGGAAGGATGAGTCTCGAACAACTACCAAATGTTTGTAGGCTCCAAAATCTAGAACCACGAAGGACGACTCCAAATCTGCTAACTTCAGTAAAGTCAATATTGGGGAGAGCAATTCCCATAGCTCAAGTCTGAAGCCTAAATGGGTGTAAGAGGTCGGATCCAACAAGCCCGAATATGGCTGGATCACTGGCAGCTCCATCTACTCAACAAGCCATAAGAAAGGACGTAGTAGAGGAACCCCCATCTCAGCAACCAGAGGACAAAGAACTATCAAATTCTAGCTCTCCTAATCTGATGAACTCAAGTAATTCAGATTAAAGTCTTCTCAAGTGGTTAAGGATCAAGATATTACCTACGTTCGGTACTATCAACTAAATCCAGAACCTGCAAATCCTTCAACAAATCCGTAAAGCACAAAGCGAGAATCGAAGGAATTTTCTTTAACAAGTCCGCCAAAGCGCAAAGCAAAGGACCGAAGAAAATTATCCCAAAGTTCATGAAAAGCCCAAGGCTGAACTAAGTGGATTCCGTCATCAACAAGTCTGTTATGCATAAAGCTCTGGACCGATGACTTCTTGCCATCGACCTAATACAAACCTAAGGGTTTAGGTCATCGGCATCTACTCCTTTAACGAGCCCGCCAAAGCAAGAAGCATAGGGCCGAAGATACAAAAATCACCTAACAAGTCAACAAAGACAAATCAGGTAATCCTTCATCAATGTCCGCAGCACAAAGCACAGGACAAAATAAATCAATATCTCAGCCATCTATTGATAAATCCAAGAGATCTATGAAAAAAGAAAATCTTAGTGTGACATCTAAGCAAATTCTTGGAGATCCACTAAATGAAAACCTTAGTGTGACATCTAGAACAAATATCTAGAGATCCACGTGGTCAATCAGCATACAACAAACGCGATTCGCTCTAGATGCGTACCACATTTATTGGGGGGCATTTGTTGACCTTTGTATAAAATACATAAAAAATAAAGATGAAAATCCAACGTGCATACCTGCTGTAACCGCTGGATCCTCAATATCTGCCGGAATTGCGCTGATTCGGTGCCGTTTGCGATCAAATCCCGTAAATGGCGTGAAACTGCCTCGATCGTGTCCCGGTTCGTGCCTTTAAAACGAGATGGAACCCCCTTCAGTCGCTGCTTCCTCCTATACGACCCTTCCTCCCGATCGAGCTTCACACACTAGAATTCCTCTCCTCCGATTACCTTGCTCCCGGTCTCGGCTTCTCCTCCCGAAATCCACTGCTCCGTCCGATCCTGTCCAGAGAGCCGACCGAGCTCCGACCTCCAAAGCCACGATCAAACTCCCAATCCTGAGCTCCGATCTCCTCAGCCCGTCGATCTCCCCTCTCCGACACCTTGCTCAGCCTCACAATCTTCCCGATCCAGAGAGAGGCCGAGAGAGAAGAGAGAGAGAAGCCGAGAGAGATAGGAAGAGAAGGAGCCACGACCTTTGCCCTAACCGATCTCCTCAGCCCATCGACCTCCTCCTCTCCAATCCACGGCCAAACTCTGAGCTCCCCATTGCCGCTCGACTCCGCCCATTCCATGATCTTCCCTTCCTGTTTGGATCGGAAGCAAGAACAGGAAGCTGCGGGCTGTGAAGGTAAAGTTCTCCCTTTCGCGCGCCTGTTCGGCCCCATCCCGTGAGCAAGCCGAGCCAAAAGGGGGAGGGATGGATTTTATTTTTATTATTATTTATAATTATTAATTATAATTAGGTATTACTAATTATAATTAATTAATTATAATTAATGTTTTTTATATAATTAATGCTTAATTATAACTAATTAATTATTAATTAGTTATAATTATTAATTAGTTATAATTATTAATTATAATTAATTACTAATTCATTATAATTATAATCAATTAGTCATAATTTACTAATTAGTATTAATTAATTATTAGTTATAATTTTTTAATTAATAATAAGTAATTATTTATAGTTAATTATTTTCAATGATAATTAATTATAATTAATTAATTATGATTAGTTAATTAATTATTCTTAATTATAACTAATCGTTATTAATTATAATTAATTATAATTAACTATAATTAATAATAGTTATTATGATTAATAATAATTAATTATAAAAAATAAAATATTGATTCTTTTATCAATGCTTGCAACGGGCCGGCAAACCCCCAAGGCGCTCACGTAGCGTTGAGGGTGGGAAACTGGTGCGATGATTGCGACAATTTAAGGATCCATCTTCAATGCTAGCAATGAGCCGGCAAACCCCGAGGCGCTCAAGTAGCGTTGTAGGGCGGGAAACCGGTGCGGCGCTTGTGGCGAACGGGATAAAAAATACGTTTTTATTTTCTTCTTTATTTTTATTTAAGTACCCCCGAACCCCCACGTGGTGCAGAGGGGGAAAATTTGTGTTCTTTCAAACACATGTTTTCTTCTTATAATAAACAAACAAAAAAAACCCTTAAATGCTCACGTAGCGGGCAGGGATAAAAAAATATACATTTGCAACCACGGTGTCATTTTTGACACCTACCTGAAGCGCTCACGTAGCGTCGAGGTGAAAGGTTGCCTCTTGGTTTTTCCCCTAAATCGGGGAGACGCCGAGAGGCTGCCGAAATTTCATTTGAAAATACTGAGGACTTGGACAAATTAGAACTTGCACATCGAACTATACTTGAACAACAAAATAATGGACTATGCTTGGACTTGGACTAAACTTGAACTTGAAGTTGAACTGAAGCAGAGGACTCGGACCAGTATTTGGATATCAAATGAACTTAACCTGGGCATAATTTAAGACAAAATCAAACTTAATCAATTATGTCGAAAGGAATGAGAACTCGATTAAACTTATTTTGAACTCATTCTTGAACTTGCAAGTGAACTATAACGAAGATTTGAGTCAGAATATGATCTTGAACTCAAAACTTGTGAACATTAACATATTAAGTGCAAACTTGAACAAAAGATTCAAAATCAAGCTTAACCAAAAAGAGTTTGAATTCAAAGCATTGAACATTTGAACCCATTTTTGATCAAATGAGAACTATGACTTGGACATTATTTGGGCTTTGTTTGGACTATAAAGTGAGCTAAATCTTAATGAGCAAAATACTTAAGCCAACTTTGACCAAGAAATCTCTTGAATGGTCATAAAATGGCTTGAACTTTAAACGAATTTGAACTTGAATTCGAGCTTGGAGAGACCACCATGAACTCAAATGAATATGGAAAGCTTGAACTTGCCAAGATCACATGAGATTTATGAACTTGGCTGAACCAAATGAAAGGGACTTGCAACGAATATGTGATGAACAAGGACCAAATGCAGTTTATTTGCGATAAAAGAAAAGCAACAAGGTCTCAACTTGCAAGTGATGATAGAGACAACTACTAATATGTAATAAAGTATGTCATGATGATCGGAGAATAAGCATCAACATATAACATCACTAGGTCCATTACGATTGCTACGAATTATTCTCAAAGACAACAAAGAATTTGTGATCAATAGATTTTTGAATATGAATTTAAAAGCTCATATACCCAACCATGCAAGGAATAGAGTTGAAGAAGATATTTAAGGAAGAAGAATGAAGGGTGTACAATAAATAAAAATGTCCTTTGCATATCGTACACAAGTAAGAGTAGTATGATTGTAATACGGGCGAACAACTACAAAGGTCCACTATTCGCAAGTGTCGTACAAAGAGAAGTATGATAAATATGGCTCACCTATAAACTATAACAGTAGAGAAATTGCAAATACAAGGGATCCTCTGTGGACGTGGACATGCCACACATCATATCACAAGCAAGATACAGAGAAATTGTAGTAAAAGAAAGCATCTATGAACTGTATAACAAGGTGGCATAGCAACAAAGAGGCTTATCTCATATGTCTGAGATCTTTATTTTACTGAGATGTCTTTATGACGTGTCAAATTTTTTAATAATTGAAAAGGCAGAATTACAAGTCCGAAGCAGGAGACTCGTTAGTGCACTACGATTCACCTACAGAAAGTAACAAGTAGTGCACGACAGTCTACTTGTACAAAACATCAAACAACTGATCCAGAAGCTGCTACAACACGCCACCGGATCCACAACCTCCGTGCAAGCAGACAGAATGCGTCTACAAATACTTTCAAAATACTCCCGCACGTGCACAGTAGTTTGTATACACATAGAGACACTAAAAGGGGTAAATACAATCATAACCCGCATGGGCCCCGGCGAGCGTGTTATTGGTACACACGTGACGTCTAAGGGATGCTACGCGGGTTATCAAATTTTAAACCCGATCCTCCTTAGCAGGTAAAAAGGAGTCGACAGGATTTAATTATAAAATGCTCTCAAACCCATATAGGTCTCGGCGAGCGTATTATTAGTACACACGTGACGTCTAGGGATGCTGCGTGGATCAATAAGTGAATTCTAGTTCGAACCCGATCCTTCTATACGGGTCAATAGAAGTCGACAGGGTTCAAACAATCAAACAAGTATACGATGATGGTGACCGGTATATTTGTTTTAATACATTCATATTAGGCCTTCAAGGCCTATAATCAAGAGAATTCACTAATAAAGACATAGAACCTACGAAACCCGATCTTCTGTCAACAGCCAGACAGAGTCGACAAGGTTCAAGCCACAAAAGAGAAAAGACCTCATGAACAACCCGATGACGGCCGTGTTGAATGCAGATCTCAACCAGAGGGGTTTCTAAATATTTTCAAATGTCTCCCAAATGTCTAAAGTTCACAAATATTTCTCAAAATTCCACCCAAATATCCATTCAAAATCTAATACCCACAAAAATAAAAAATAAAAATCTTAAATCCAAAAATCCAAAAAAAAAATATTTAAAATTTGAAATCCAATCATCAAATGCTTAAATCAAAATCCATCCACCCTCCGCAACAGTTTGCCGGGGTGGACAAATATAAAATTTATTTTAGCTCACAAAAGAGCTAAATGCCTAGTCGAAAATATCACTATGATCCATTCTCAAATAATCTCCTGCTAGTAAGGACGTGGTACGTGTCCTCTAACCGGCGGTTCGCCACCAAATGGCACCGCAGGATAAACGGTTATGACCAAGGGCCCTCTAAACCGAGTGGTTTTGCTGCCAAATGGCACCACGAAATACTGGTTATGACCAGCGCCAATACGCTCCTTATTAGCATCAAATCCTTGAGAAATGAATCAATAGGATATGATCGATAGGGCACAAAGCTCTCTGTAAGCTAAGGTGGATTCAAATTTATCCTCTTAGGCAAACATTCACCCCCGGTCTACAAGGTCCCCTTGGACGAAGCAACCCATGGCTGCCAACAAGGATCCTTCTGTCAGGTTGGGTCGATTACCTCCTCTGACTAAGTAGACAGGGGACCATGATGGCCCGGGACGACGGAACCATGGAATCTTGATCGGATCCATCATCCATTCCCCACCATCCGCTTTAAGTGCTAGATGATGAAATTTCATATTTTAAATATCAAACTTTTCAATACTTTCCAAATTCCCAAATCCAAATCCACTTCTCCAATCTCAAATCCCATGCTGCTACTATATGCCAGATACCACGTATTTATACGTATCTGATCGAAGACTAGCCTTAATCGAAAGTTCTCTCTCGTGATCGGGAGGGGTAATTAATTATAGGGGCTTGCGCCTATAGGAAACCAGAACTCAGATCATAAAGTCCTCGCAAAATGAGGGCGAAATCTCTGGGTAGTGTCTTATCTACAAACTCATCTGCCTTCCAAAATTTACCCCGGAACATATTTAGTTAAAACTCCTTCACCGAATAAGAAGAAAAGCGCGGCGGGGAGGCCGGGGCCGAATTTTTGGAGCCCACAGCATTGAAGGATCGTTTTCTTCATTCTTCGTTTTCTTAATCATAGGCTCGATACCGGAACTCACTACCGCTCAGTACATGGTATTGCTCGGTACTGCTTAGTTATCAGTACCGCTCGGTATTGCTCGATACTCGGTACTGCTCGGTACTCGATACTGCTCCGTATTGCTCGGTACTGCTCGGTACCGGTACTGCTCGGTACTCGGTGCTGCTAAAAACTGCTAGGTATCGGAACTCGGTACTGCTCGGTATCGGAACTGCACTCGGTATCGCTTGGTACTACTCAGTACAAAGGGGTACTGAATGGTACCAAGCAGTACCGAGAAGATAGAGGAAACTTTAAAGCAACCCTTATAATAAAATTTTGTTCCGGGGGCGCCCCCTTGGACCCCCGGCATTGGGGCACACATCTATACTTTGAATTAAAAATTTTTATGTTTCAAATTCATGTGGATTGTTTTGTGTCGATCTTTTGTAAGATAATGAGCTCTAGTGGTGTACGAATTGAGTCTATTGATGGTCCATCAGAGACCAATATTGAAGATAACAAAGCTCTGCGGGGTTATGTGACAAAAATAGGTAAAATGTCAGAAGGGGGTCGCAATATTGCATTCAAATGCAATTTTTGTAATGCCACATACAAAGGATCATATTATAGAGTGAAAGCTCATTTGCTGAAGATTAGTGGTCATGGAATTAAAGTATGCCCGAATATAAGCTCATCACAAATTGCTGAATTGCAAAGAAAAATCAGTGAAGCTAAGCAAAGGAGTAAAAAAGAGTTTCCAAAACATATTCCACTTCCAAGCACTCATGCTTCATATCCTTCATCATCTTCTTCAATTAGAAGTGATGATAGTACTATTAATAAGGGGCCTTTTCGGATGGAAGGATTTGAACCAAAAAGAACAAAACATGTTGTAGATAGTGCTTTGGATAAAACATTTAATTTAAAAATGAGAGAACAACTAGATGGGGAATAGCTAGAATGTTTTACTCAGCTAAACTTTCTTTTAACCTAGCAAGAAATACACATTACAAGAATGTCTTTACCTATGCATGTAATAATAACCTTGCAAGATACGTGCCACCTGGATATAATGTCATTAGAACGAAGTTGTTGCAAAGAGAGAGGGATAATATTGAGAAGTTGCTTGAGCCTACTAGAGGAGTTTGGAAGGAAAAAGGAGTTACTTTAGTTTGTGATGGGTGGACAGATCCACAAAGAAGACCACTTATCAACTTCATGGCTGTAATAGAGAGCTATCCTATGTTTATCAAAACTGTAAACTGTGAAGGACAGTACAAGGATAAGTTCTTCATTTCTAATTTAATCAAAGAAGTTATCATGATGGTGAGGCCTTCTTTTTTTTTTTTTTTTTTTGATGTAATGCAAATTGCATTAAAAAAAGGAAATAACAACCTAATAACAAGCTAATTAAAGTAAACCTAAAGAATCACATTCCTCCTTCAAGCAAAACAAGAATGAAAGAGGAATATCATCAAAGCTAATGTCATCCCAAACAAAAGAACTCTTTAAAGCCAAATTAGCACAAACATCCGCTAATTTGTTACAATCTCTTTTTGTATAAGAAAACAAAACTTGTTTAAAATCAAGAAGGAAAGACAAGTTATCTTTAATGCACTTACTAACCTTCCAAGTCTTCATAGCCGATTGAAGAAGTTTTATAATATTATAGTTATCTCCTTCAATTATGATTCCTTGAGCTTCAAACATCCACTCACGGATGATGTCTTTTAAATAGAGAACCGCCATCAATTCAATTTGAGCAATGTCCCAATGCATGAGATTTACTCCGAAAGCTATAAGAAAACTTCCTTTCTCATCTCTTACAACACCACCGAATCCAGCAGCATTATTTGATAAAATAGAAGCATCTACATTTAATTTAATCCACCCGGTTGGAGGAGGATACCAAGAGCAAGACAGCTTTCGCTGATTAGGATCCCAGTTTTCTGGTAAAGGATTAATAAAATTGCTAACTGTAACAGTAGATACCACATTTGCTACCAAAGAATTGATTGAGTCTTCAATGCCATCATGAATCCATTTACATCTACTTTTTCATACAAGTCAAGTAGTTGTACAATACATATTAGCAGTGAGAGGATTCTTTCCTACAAGTTTCTTTAAGCCTTCCAAACATTCGTGTAGATTGACAAAAATAGGAATTTTGAACCCCCAGCTATTGAGCATTGAAATCACTTCTTGCAATCTCGAGCAGTTTCCTGCAATATGCCAATCATTTTCATCTTCTTTACATCCCCTCGGGCAGCCTGAGAAGTTACTCACTTTCCTTCTAACTAGAAAATCATTAGAAGGAATGGCATCACTATACAGTCTCAACCAAAAAAGCTCAACCTTCGGTCTTAACTTTAATTTTTTCATCCAATTCCATATAGCACTACCTTCATTTTTATCACCAAATGCTTGAAATGCCAAAGCAGCGATTGACTTTCCTGAAAATTTAGAATTGAGCTCAATTAGATCATACCCTCTATCGGCCTGAATTGGGATTTGAGTAATATGTTTCACCAGTTGATCCCCAAATATTAGTTGAATATGATCAGTATTACACTTTCCTTCCAAAATAAAATAACTGAGCTTGTATTCATTTGGTGGGGCCTTCAAACATCATCCAAATCATTACTGATACTACACCTGTTTGTAGAGCTGCAGGTCTTCTTGTAGAGCAAGCCTATCCTCATATTTTCTGGACACCATGTGTTGTGCATACACTTAATCTTTCCTTGAAGAATATTTGTGCAGCTAAGAATACCGAGGCAAACGAAATCACCTATAATGAATGTCATTGGATAACAGTGATTGCTGGAGATGCAGTTGTAATTAGGAATTTTATTATGAATCACTCCATGAGACTCTCTATATTTAATGATTTCTCTAATTTGAAGATGCTTGTTGTTGCTGAAACTCGATTTGCCTCAGTTACAGTGATGTTGAGAAGATTCAAAAAAATAAAAAATATTCTTCAAGCTATGGTGATCAGTGACAAATGGTCCTGTTATAAGGAAGATGATGTTGGAAAGGCTAGATATATAAAGGAGAAGCTTTTAGATGATTTATGATAGGATGAGATTGAATACATCATAAATTTCACATATCCAATTTATGAGATGTTGAGAGAGATGATACAGATAAGTCTTGTTTACATCTCATTTATGAGATGTGGGATTCAATGCTTGCCAAAGTATAAGAAATTATATATAGACATGAGAGGAAGGCACTTCATGAAGACTCAAGCTTCTGGATGTTATTTATGCTATTCTAAAAGATATGTGGAGCAAAAGTAATACACCTTTACATTGCTTGGCACACTCACTAAATCCCAAGTAAATTTCAACATTTTTCATTATTAATTAACAATTTGTTGTTTAGTAATTTCAACATTTTTTCATTATTTCATTTTAATATTTTTTAAAAATATTCAACAAAAGAATGGCTTCCAGAGGATCCTCAAAGAGTTTCTCCACAGAAAGATTTATAAATTTCAAATATGAGGAAGATATGTTTGAAGCGTTATTTTCCAAATGAGGAGGAGAGAAGAAGTGTCAATATTGAGCTTGTTAATTTTTTTGTTATTTAGAGGACTTTGGTGACCAAGAGTCATTGCGTGATAGGTGGAGAATTGATCTGAAAATGTTGTGGATTATACATGGAGCTTCAGCACCTCTACTTCAAACAATCGCCATAAAATTGCTTGGCCAAGTTTCATCCTCATCCTGTTGTAAAAGAAATTGGAGCACATACTCGTTTATCCAATCAATGAAGAGAAATAAAATTATTCCACAACGAGCTGAAGATTTAGTTTATGTGCATACAAACCTTCGACTTCTCTCAAGGAAAACTCTAACTTATATGGAATGAGACAATAGGATATGGGATGTTGCTGGAGATGGATTTGAATCTCTTGAGGATATGGGAATATTAGAAATTGCTAATCTTTCACTTGATGAGCCTGAATTAGAAGCTATGATATTTATTGAAGATGATATAGAAACTCAAAGACAAACCACTGAAGAAGCTAATCCTATCATTCCTTCTATTGAATAGTTGAAATTTCATGTGCTGGACAATTTATCTTCTTGTTTTTGTTGTTGTACTAGACATTTAAATATTTAATGCTTACTTTTATTTCAATTTTTTTTTTGTCATTTCAAATATTACACTTTGATTAATTTCTTAATTTTTATGTATTATTTATATATTATAATGTCATATCCGCGCCGTATCCGTATCCTGTAATTTTAAGAATTGGCGTGTTCCGTATCCGTATCGTGTCGTATCCGTATCGCCGTATCCGTATCGGTGCAACATAGATTATAAAACAAAATAGTTAACAGTTTTTTATTATTTTCCCATAAGTTTGAAATCTTACGCTTTAAACCAATAATCATGTGACTTCAGCAATAAGTAATAATCTAAATTTAAACTGCATAGTGTCCACTACATCCAAAAATATTTATTGAAGAGTCAAACCTTTCCAAATGCTTCAAAATTTTATAATCCAGAGCGGTTAGACATCTTTTTTAAGCTCTTGCGCTAACTAAGGTACTAGGCATACCAAGCGTCGATCAAGTGCAGGAAAAACAGAAAACACAGTAGCAAGTTAAAGCAAAATCATATGAGATCCCTGATAAGGCACAAAAACAAGGGAGGTGTAAGGGGATACGTTGGGACTGGATAGATCATTTTTCTAACAAGAAGATTTCCTCCTTCTGGTAATGTCGGCTCCATTTCTCGTCCTCTATGCCAGTGCAAGAAAGTTAGCTTTCCCTGGAAAAAACCTTTCCACACTGAATCATTGAACTGTTTTGCATTTATTTGTCCCATATGATAATTCTGCATGTAAAATAAGATAAAATTGAGGGCCTTTTGGCTTTCAGAAATGGAAATTTTAGCCATAAAGGAAGTTAAGTTCACGGTGTCAATATTGGGTAAAACTAAGCCAGAAATATAAGGAAATCACTTGAAACTAATTAAATTACACCCTCAAAAGATGATATAGAAAGATGTAGAGAACTAACTTAGTTACAATCAAAATGACAGGAATTTCATAGTATTTTCTATCATGCGTTCACCTAATAGAATTTTACTGCATGCATTAACATGTTTTAAATGTGCCAAACAAGGTGCGGAAGCAGAAAATAAAGGTCTTTCCTATAAGAACTACATATTTAAAGTGAGAAAATTCAGAAGTGATTACAACTACTCTAAAAAAATTATACAAGTATACCTGTGCTTTTAAATGACATTGCAATTGTAAAGCAACTGGGTCCTCTTAGAACAGAAGTTCATATGGTAGGTCTGATCTCAATGCTATAAGAAAAACATAGACCAAGATATTTATAAATGCTTAAACTAGTATTAATAACTGGTGAGATTGCCATCATTAAAAGATGCAGGCTTCTCCTTCATAAATCCAATTAAATTTGATAAATTATAATTAATATATATATAGAGTTGGTGGTGGAATCCTAATGTGCAAGAAAAAATTAAAAATAAGAAGCTTTGTTATAAAAATTGGTTTAATTTTAAAAATTCTGATAATTGGGAAATATATAAAGTGGCTCGTAAGGATGCTAAGAAAGCAATATGCGATGCAAAGGCATTAGCTTTTAGTGATTTATATAATAGATTAGATACTAAAGAGGGAGAAAGATATATGTATAAGTTAGCCAAACAAAGAGATAGGAGTAGTAAGGATTTAGTTCAAGTGAAGTGTATTAAAGATGAAGATCAAAAAATACTTTTCTTAGAAGATGATATTCAACAAAGATGGATGAGATATTTTGCTAAACTTTTTAATGAAGATTGTGAAAATAAGATTGACTATAGTGACCTTAACACCCTAAATGAAAATAAAGATTTATATTTTTATCGGCGTATTAGTAAAACTGAAGTTAGAGAGGCTTTAAAGAAAATGAAGGGTGGAAAAGCTGTTGGACCTGATGATATTCCAATAGAGGTGTGGAAATGCTTAGGAGATGAAGGAATTTCATGGCTTACTAAACTTTTTAATACTATTTTGAAGACTAAAAAGATGCCAGATGAGTGGAGAATGAGTGTATTAATTCCTATTTTTAAGAATAAAGGAATGCACAAGATTGTGCGAATTATAGAGGTATTAAGTTAATGTGTCATACTTTAAAACTATGGGAGCGAGTTTTGGAGCATAGGTTGCGGCGTGATACTAATGTTTCTCAAAATCAATTTGGATTCATGCCGGGTAGGTCGACTATGGAAGCCATACATTTATTAAGAGGTTTGATGGAGAAATATAGAGAAAATAAGGAGGATCTACATATGATATTTATTGATTTAGAAAAAGCATATGATAAAGTTCCAAGAGAAGTGCTATGGAGAGTTCTTGAAAAGAAAGGAGTCAATAATGCTTATATTCAAATCATTAAAGATATGTATGCAGGAGCTATTACTTGTGTTCAAACACAAGGTGGATTGACCAAGTATTTCCCTATTTCGGTTGGGTTACATCAAGGATCAGCCTTAAGCCCATATCTATTTGCTTTAGTCATGGATGTTCTCACTAGACATTTGCAAGATGATGTACCTTGGTGTATGCTTTTTGCTGATGATATTCTTCTTGTTGATAAGACTAGAGAGGGAATTGAAGGTAAACTTGAATTATAGAGGTCAACCTTAGAGTCTAAAGATTTTCGCTTGAGTAGATCTAAAACGAAATATATGGAGTGTAATTTTAGTAGTAATAGACCTACTGAAGGGATTGTGACTTTGGGCGATCAAGTCATTAATAAGAGTACACGTTTTAGATATCTTGGATCTATTGTTCAGAGTGATGGTGAAATAGATGAGGATAATATCAGCAGAATTCAAGTTGGATGGTTGAAGTGGAGGAATGCATCGGGCTTGTTATGTGATAGAAATGTACCCCTCAAACTTAAGGGAAAATTCTATAAGATGATAGTGAGGCCTGCAATGCTTTATGGTGCCGAATGTTGGCCATTAAAAGAGAAGCATAATACTAAGTTAAGTGTGACAGAGATGAGGATGCTCAGGTGGATGAGTGGCTTTACCCTTAGAGATAGGATACGAAATGAGCATATACGTGAAAAGGTTGGAGTAGCTCCAGTAGAAGATAAGATTAGAGAAAGTCGCCTTAGATGGTTTGGTCACATAAAAAGGCGGCCTTCCGACGACCCAGTTAAGAGAGTAGAGGTATTAGATTTGACTTATATTAAGAAAGGTAGGGGTAGACCTAAAAAGACCTGGTTAGAAAATATTAGGAATGACCTTTCTTTATTAGATTTAAACGAGAATTTGACTTTTAATAGGACACAATGGAGAAAAAGGATTCATGTAGCCGACCCCACGTAGTGGGATAAAGGCTTGATGTTGTTGTTGTTGTTGCAAATGTTCACTTGCGTGAGTGCCAAGCACCTTGGGCATTGAGTTCCATCTCTCTTTAACATCACCTAGCGCCTTTGACAATAATGATTAAATTTCCCCCTAGAGTCATAACCATTATGGACTAGGTCTAGTGAAGCCCAAGCCCAAGGTAGAAGGCTATCTAATATGGATCATTAAGGTATGGCAGGCTAGACTGAATATGTACGACCTCCTCCTGATCTATGATGCCACTGACCCAAAACTGAGTTGGTGTTCTTCTACAGATTTTATCCTTGGCTTGCTTGAGACAGTATTTTGGGAACATATCATTTGTTTCAACTCATAACTTTAACTGTCAACTGAAAAACCGAATTTCTTCATAGACAGTTTGGTTTCAGCAACAATTATTGGGTTTAGCTTAGGAAGAATCATAAAATTTCAGGCTTGTATCAACCAACACAGTTGTAATCTGGGCAGAGATCGCTCATACGATGCTTAAAATGGAAACAGCACATATCATCGAAAACAACAGAATAGACTTTTTGGTCAAAATGAGTTATGAAAAGTATTAGAGATGATTTTTTTTTATTAGATTTAGATGAGAATTTGACTCTTAATAGGACACAAGGAAGAAAAAGGATTCATAAGGCTAACCATATAGTGGGATAAAGATTTGACGTTGTTGTTGTTCAGCAAAATGAGTTATGACCTGATAATTTCAGCATATCTGCATACAGTCCCAAATCATTTGACCATTATACAATAAATATTCATGCTATCTACAAAATGAGAATGAAAGCAGGGTAAAAAGAAAGAAGAATTATCAAACCTGAAACCAATCAGCAAACAGATACGAATGCTTATTGTGCTTCAGCAGATGGTAATCCACATTCCCGTTTGATGGCTTCAATTATCATCAAATTCATCAAGTAGAGCCATGTGATTTGAGTCAATCGTAGAATGATCTTTGAGAATAACTTCATGCTCTTTTTGTAAATTCAAAAATTCCAATTTCAAGCTAGCATGTATTTTCTTAAGATTCCTATATGAAGCATGAATTTTTTCAGAAATTTCAAGATGTTGATCGTAGGAAAGTTCACATACCTCTTCTTGATCAAGATTATCATTTTCCGTTAAGCACAAGTTTATTGTCTCATCTTCTGGTTCCGTCTCCAATGAGTCTAATGCAAAATCTGCCCAAAATGCCTTTTAAAGTCTCTTTTTGTCTTTTCTAAACTTGAATTTCTCCTCACTCTTTTCCTTGCTTGTGTGCGTCTTAAGTAACTATCATCTCTCACGTGTCCGGGCTTCCTGCATTCATAACAAACCACATCAGACGATCCTTTAGAAAATTTGTTATCCTTACCTCTTCTCCAATTTTGATGATGTTTTTTTCTTCCTTAGAAAGCTTTTGAATTGCCTTGTGATAAAGGCCATGTCATCGCTCTCAGACCCAGAAGAATCAGAGTCAAATTTGTGCACTTTCAGTGCCACTATTTTCTCTTTCTTTTTCTCACATGCATCAAGATTTCTTTGATTCACCCCTTACTCATAAGAAATGAGTGAACCAAGTAAGTTATCAATCGAATAGGTGTTTAAATCCTTAGATTCAGTTATAGCTGTGATTTTAGCATTAAAAGAGGAAGGCAAGCATCATAAGATTTTGTTTAATTTTTCATAGTTTGAAAGTTATCTTCCTAGGGCATGCAAAGAAGTTACAATTTGAGTAAAGCATGTATATATATAAAAAATTGATTCAGAAGGTTTCATACAAAAAAGTTCATAGTCATGCAAGAGAATATTCAAATGAGATTGTTTAACTTCATTGGTTCCTTCATAAGTAATGCACAACTTATCCCAAATCTCTTTTCCAGTAGAGCAAGTAGAAACACACATGTAATCCTCAGATTTTAAAGCACAAAAAATAGTTCAAACACTTCACATTCAATTGAGCTTAATCTCTTTCATCGTTAGTCCATTCAGAAAAAGCAACTTTAGTTTTAATTCCATTAATTTCATGAGTAGGAGGAGAATATCCTTCTTTTATAAGCATCCACATGCCATAGACAGTTGATTGCAAAAAAGTAGACATGCAAGTTTTCTAAAAATCAAAAGGAAGGTTGTAAAACAAGGGAGGTCGTGTAATAGAATTTCCTTCAGTTGTATTATGATTATAATAACACTGCCGTTGCCAGGTCCCAAGTCCTGGATGAGAAAAGTGGAGGGTTGCGTTAGGTAGTCGACAGCCAGCGTAAAACTTGTCGAACAATAATGACATGAATCCTTTAAGAAATTGTGTTAATGCTAGGGCGTCCCCTGGAAGCGACGCGCTGTATGGCCTGAATACAGTGACAAGTGTGCAAGGGCCGCTGCACCGGCGCCCGGGTGCAGTGTTAAATAGGCAAGGGTTCCCACATCAAGGACGGATGTGGGCAAAGAAGCTAGTCCATGATACTAAAATTAAAATAGGAACTTGGAATATAGGTTCCCTTACAGGAAAATTAATGGAATTAATAGATATTATGATTCATAGGAAGTTAAATATTTTGTGCATTCAGGAAACTAAATGGGTTGGAGATAAGGCTAAGGAAATTGATAGTTTAGGATTTAAACTTTGGTATTCGGGTAGGAGTCGTACTAGAAATGGTGTAGGTGTTATTATAGATAAGAGTTTAAAGGATAATGTTATAAAAATTAATAGGATTGGAGATAGAATTATAGCTTTAAAGATTGTTGTTGATGATAAGATTGTTAATATTATAAGTGCTTATGCTCCTCAAGTAGGTTTGGATATGAGTTCTAAATTAAATTTTTGGAATGACTTAGAAGAATTAATACAAAATATACCTCTTGAAGAAAGAGTTTTTATTGGAGGAGATTTAAATGGACATGTTGGTAGAGAGGTAGATGATTTTAAAAGCATTCATGGTGGCCATGGATTTGGAACGACGAATGAAGGTGGCAAGACCATATTGGATTTTTGTTTAGCTTATAATTTTTTAATTGCTAATACCTTTTTTAAGAAAAGGAATGAGCATCTCATCACTTATAAAAATGGATATAGTACAACCCAGATTGACTATTTTCTTATTAGAAAATTAAATCGTTTAGATTGCAAAGATTGTAAAGTTATTCCGAGTGAAAATTTATGTACCCAACATCGATTATTAGTTTTGGACTTTAAGATAAAGGGGCATAAAATAAAAAATAAAGTAAAACAATTTTCTAGGATTAAATGGGGGCATTTAAAGAATATTAACAAAAATATTTTTGGAAATAAGATTTTAGATCTTAAGATTTTGTCTGTGCATGAGGATGCTAATATTATGTGGGAAAAAGTGGCTAGTGATCTTAAGAATATTGCAAAAGATGTCCTTGGAGTATCAAAGGGAAAAGCTCCCAATAGTAAAAATAGTTGGTGGTGGAATCCTAATGTGCAAGAAAAAATTAAAAATAAGAAGCTTTGTTATAAAAATTGGTTTATTTTTAAAAATTCTGATAATTGGGAAATATATAAAGTGGCTCGTAAGGATGCTAAGAAAGCAATATGCGATGCAAAGGCATTAGCTTTTAGTGATTTATATAATAGATTAGATACTAAAGAGGGAGAAATATATATGTATAAGTTAGCCAAACAAAGAGATAGGAGTAGTGAGGATTTAGTTCAAGTGAAGTGTATTAAAGATGAAGATCAAAAAATACTTTTCTTAGAAGATGATATTCAACAAAGATGGATGAGATATTTTGCTAACCTTTTTAATGAAGATTGTGAAAATAAGATTGACTATAGTGACCTTAGCACCCTAAATGAAAATAAAGATTTCTGTTTTTATCGGCGTATTAGTAAAACTGAAGTTAGAGATGCTTTAAAGAAAATGAAGGGTGGAAAAGCTGTTGGACCTGATGATATTCCAATAGAGGTGTGGAAATGCTTAGGAGGAAGGAATTTTTGGCTTACTAAACTTTTTAATACTATTTTGAAGACTAAAAAGATGCCAGATGAGTGGAGAATGAGTGTGTTAATTCCTATTTTTAAGAATAAAGGTGATGTACAAGATTGTGCGAATTATAGAGGTATTAAGTTAATGTGTCATACTTTAAAACTATGGGAGCGAGTTTTGGAGCATAGGTTGTGGCGTGATACTAATGTTTCTCAAAATCAATTTGGATTCATGCCGGGTAGGTCGACTATGGAAGCCATACATTTATTAAGAGGTTTGATGGAGAAATATAGAGAAAATAAGGAGGATCTACATATGATATTTATTGATTTAGAAAAAGCATATGATAAAGTTCCAAGAGAAGTGCTATGGAGAGTTCTTGAAAAGAAAGGAGTTAATAATGCTTATATTCAAATCATTAAAGATATGTATGCAGGAGCTATTACTTGTGTTCAAACACAAGGTGGATTGTTCAAGTATTTCCCTATTTCGGTTGGGTTACATCAAGGATCAGCCTTAAGCCCATATCTTTTTGCTTTAGTCATGGATGTTCTCACTAGACATTTGCAAGAGGATGTACCTTGGTGTATGCTTTTTGCTGATGATATTCTTCTTGTTGATAAGACTAGAGAGGGAGTTGAAAGTAAACTTGAATTATGGAGGTCAACATTAGAGACTAAATGTTTTCACTTGAGTAGATCTAAAACGGAATATATGAAGTGTAATTTTAGTAGTAATAGACATAGTGAGGGGATTGTGACTTTGGGCGATCAAGTAATTAATAAGAGTACACGTTTTAGATATCTTGGATCTATTGTTCAGAGTGATGGTGAAATAGATGGGATATTATCAGCAGAATTCAAGTTGGATGGTTGAAGTGGAGGAATGCATCGGGCCTGTTGTGTGATAGAAAAGTACCCTCAAACTTAAGGGAAAATTCTATAAGATGGTAGTGAGGCCTGCAATGCTTTATGGTGCTAAATGCTGGCCACTAAAATAGAAGCATAATACTAAGTTAAGTGTGGCAGAGATGAGGATGCTCAGGTGGATGAGTGGCTTTACCCTTAGAGATAGGATACGAAATGAGCATATACGTGAAAAGGTTGGAGTAGCTCCAGTAGAAAATAAGATTAGAGAGAGTCGCCTTAGATGGTTTGCTCACATAAAACGGCGTCCTTCCAATGATCCGGTTAGGAGAGTAGAGGTATTAGATTTGACTTATGGTAAGAAAGGTAGAGACAGACCTAAAAAGACTTGGTTAGAAAATATTAGGAATGACCTTTCTTTATTAGATTTAAATGAGAATTTGACCTTTAGTAGAACACAATGGAGAAAAAGGATTCATGTAGCCGACCCCGCGTAGCGGGATAAAGGCTTGATGTTGTTGTTGTTGTATTTGCCATAAAATAATTCATAATCCATATTCTGAAAGCCTATATTATTGCTAAGGGTTTTAAGGAGCCAAAAAGGCAGGGCGAGGGCGAAGGTTTTGTGGAGGGCAATTCCACTGATCTCTAACACTTTAAGCAACAATTTCATAGAGCATAGCTGGGACTATAATGAGGACAAAAATACCTACATGGATGCATGTACCCATTCTTTTGTTTGCCAAACTTGTATCTCTTGATCAAGGTTGATCACTTGGATATGTTAATACAGTTTGAACTCTCCTCTTCATCCAAAGGATCTCACCATCACAAATTTTACAGAAATTTTAGAATAGCACAAAAGATTTGAGAAGATTATCAAGATTCCTTAAGATCCCCAAGGGTATCTAGAACTGAAAAGAATATCTGTAATGGAGTTAATTAAATCAAGCCCCTAAAAATATTCAAAGAGGGGGTAACACTATCCAATGAAATTCAATTTTTTATTTGCTAAAAGGGATACATGTTTACGGATTTCTTCATGAAAATAGTGACCCATGCTATCCACAGTACTTAGCAAGCCACCGAGGAGGAATTCAAGAAAACTTTAATACTTAAGGAGTAGTTCCTATTTTCATGTTCATTTCCAGGTTTCTACCCTAAATTAGCTATTAATGTGGATTTAGGTCCCATTTTTAAGCAAGTTAGAATTTTAGGCATTCCTCCAAATTGGCCAGCTCTCCCAGCACCGAAACCAAGGCAAGCTTGCACCCTCTTTCATTTATTGCTATCTGCCAACACTCCCTAGAGGGGAAACTGAGGTAACTAGCCCTTCTGCTCACTATGGCCATCGGCTATAAGCATCCAGAGAAAGAACTGGGCCTATTCTCCTCTTCTCCTATTTGATTCTTTGCCGAAACAGCAACTCTCCTTATTATTAGTCTAGAATCAGAAAATCATAGGTAGAGTAGCAAGAGTTCACAAGAAGAATACCTAAAGCTCTCAGGCGGAAGAGAAAAAAGGGATTTTGAGATGACATCTAAAAAAACTAATAGCTTCCTCATGTTTCTATGATAATATTTTCCATATTATTCCGCAAATTTAAGATTATTCACTGTGTTTTGCCAATCATTAGTGTGCAGTTACCTATTTACCCATGGTGGGCTTTCTCATTTAATTATTTTATTAACTTGGTAAGAAGCCCTAAACTATAAGGAAGCCTTTTTTTTTTCCAGTGAAACTATAAGGAAGCCTTCTTTGATCTAATTATATTACTTTAGGTAATATTAGGTTGAGATGCATGCATCTCTCAAACATAGTGTAAATAGGTGATACAATATTACAAATCCGCACCTAAAGACTCCCTCAAATCCACTTAAAATATTTTGGACATCAATTCTATCCGGGTGATTTTGGATCAAGTTTGGTATCAAATCATTGTTCTTGTATGATAAAGGGATTAAATTTCAAAATAATCCCTCAACCATTCATATATGGACATTTTAATCCCAAAGTAATGTTGCTCTAATTTAGTCCCTCAACTATACAAATTTAATCTAAAATGATCCTTTAGAGACTAAATGAGGATCAATTTTGTAAAGTCGAGAGACAAACAAAAATGGGATCTATTTTTTATCACAATTACAGCATGAGGGATTATTTTTATTCAATTTAGTATAGTTGAGGGACTAATTGGGGTAGCATGATATTATGAGACTAAATTGCCCATACACAAATAGTTTGAGGATTATTTTGGGATTTTTTATATAATAAAGTGAGTAAAATAGAATGATAAACCAATACAACCTTTAACAACCACGAAACCATAGAGGTAAAGGAACTAATAACCATGAGAGGAGATATCAATGTAACAAACTAGATTGATGTTAGATTTACAATAATTTAAAAAGTATTCACAACATGATGGAACAAATGGCTCAACAACAAGCATCAATGTCTCAAAAACAAAGAGAAGATTCTTCCACTAACCATGACAGAGGCCCTCAAATTCCTATGGGCAATGATGAAGAATGGAAAGAAAAGCCAAAAGATGAAAGAGACTAACCACTACTTAGACACTCACCTCCTTTCAAGGTGGATGGAAAACTAGAGTTATCAACCTTCAAGGGAATAATGGATGGTGATGTGGTTAACAATTAGTTAAAAATCATCAACTAGTACTTCCCCTTTTGCATGCACATTAGCACAAGAAAATTCATTTTTTCGATAGAAAATGTCAGTCCAAGAACTTACCTGTTAGAATTCAACATCCTTATATCATGACAAGAATGGCATGGACACGATTTAAAAGACAATTGAAATTCAAATTTTATCCCATCATTTGTGAAAAGAACAAATGGATCTTATGGGAAAAACTAAGAGATAGAGATATGAAAAGTCAATTCAATAGTACCATGGTTTAAAATTGCGCAATAAGAGGCGCGCCTCAGCACAATTTTAAACTTTTAAGCCTCAAAGCCTACACAATGAGAGCTAGCATTGAGGCGTACACCTCAAGTTCACTGAGGCACACCTTGAGGCCCGCCTAGCCTCATGTTTTAGAGTCGTCTGCTTCTTAAAATAAAAAAACCCTAACCTAATATATATCTATTCGGATCGGCCCACACCCCCGTGCGTCTTTGGTCATTCCGAACCAAAACTAGGTTTATTCTCCCTTCTTCTTCGAGCAACATTTTCCCCTCTTCCTGAGTTCCTTCCATTCGACTAGCATCGGCTTCCTTCCAACGTGAGTTGCTCTTCGCCTATTGCTTGGAGTTCTCGTCTACCGCGAGTTGGGCTAGAGTCTCCTTCGACCGATCGTTGAATGCTCTTCTTCTTCGTGGTTCCATCTATCACCTTATTGTGAAATACAAGATCAGACCGTTCTTCCATAAGGACCTCCATATTCTGCTTAGGAAGATTCCGCAATCGATCTGTCTGCTCGGTATCACTCGGTATCATTAGGTACATGCTTGGTACCACTAAGTACATGCTCGGTACCGCTCGGTCCATGCTCGGTACCGCTTGATACATGCTCAGTACCGCTCGATATTTTTCCATACAAATGACTTACGAACTTTAAAAATAAACAGAACTTCAAAATTACTTCAAACAATAAAAATTTGTTCCGAGGGCACTGGCCCCAGAAATCCCCGCAAGGGCGCTGTCCCTTGACCCCGTGAACTAGGTCGAACCCTGCCAGGGGCAACTCCCCCCTGGACCCCCTGTTGACCGGCATATTGTTATATTCATCATCTTTAGTAATAATTGTTAGTGTTAGTATGCTTATCCATGAGTGCATGCTTTGTATTGTTCATGAACAACATCGTACCTCAACATGAAGCTTGATAAAAGTACAATTCATGTTCGATAGAGAGTACGTAACTAAGCAGGTTAAAAACTTGATTAATGTTTGATTCTAAAAATGAACATACCTATTATAAATATTTTATATTTATCATAATTTAATGATATGGTAAGTATAAATAATAAATTTTAAAATTAGATAAATATTATAGTATATATTAATTAAAATAAATCATAAATATCTTGCATAATTTAATTACAATTATTTTTTATTTTATAATATTATTTAGTTGTATGTGATAAAATAGAAGAGAGGCACATGCTTGTTTGTGAAATATTTGTGAATGTGCTTATTTGATTATTTAAACCCTCTCGTTAGAGTAGCTTGAAAATAACAGCTAGATATGTTCGTGAACATTCTCATTTGGTAATTCGAAAACACTCATTAGACATGTTCACAAACAGGTTTGAGGCAATTTCTTGTTAGTAGCTCGATAACGTTCGTTTGTTAAGTTAATGAATATCTAGAAGTAGAGCTCATTAATAGCTCGATAAAGCTCATTTGTTAAAAGCATGATAAGCACAAAATGAACCAAATATGAATCAAACACAAATTAAACATGAGCATCCATTAATTTAAACGAGTCAAGCTCGAACACGAACAAGAAAACTAAAATTGAGCTCGAACCGAGCTTGAACAAGTGAAAATAAACTAACTCAAACATGAACAAGCACCTTCTTGATTCTGCTCGATACATTTGCAACCCTAGATGAAGACCCCATTGTAGTCATTGCTACTACTGGAGCCATTAAATAGTTAATCTTTAAAAATTACAAACTAAAAAGAGGATAAAACAAGGAAGTCAAGAAAACTCATACTAATACAAAAGGGACATTATCATAAAAAATATAATACTAAGTAGAAAAAACCAAAAGTTGTGTTAATAGCTATAAATACTAATAAGTTGTGATATGACATTTACAAGCTCAACGTAATGGTTAAGAATCATTAGTGAAAGATGATTACTAGCAAAATGTAATAGTTAGAATTTTTTCTATATAGGTTTAATCAAAATTATTGGAATTGCCAATCAAACATCACCCTGAGGTGTATTAGGACTCTTTTCTTTTAATGCTATTGCTATGTGCATCTTTCAAAAAAAAAGGGTTAGTAAGAGCCAATGATTCCAATAGGAATAACCACTTGCTATAAATCACCCATTCAAAATAAACAAGGGTTTAACATTAACAATATAATTGGATTTAAAAACTTATAAGCGTGATGTGGATAACTTCATTCTCAACCGTTGATTGATAAGCCATGGCTATCATATGATGATTTTCTTGTTAGGCCATTGTTTCCCTCATCCAATGAACTTCTCAAAGAGCAGAATTGGGTAAATTAGAATGCATTTGTATCCTAGAAATCTCCTGTTTCTTTGTTAAGTCGACCCTAAAATTTTTTGCTATGGATATGGAGAAACTAATTTCACAAGGAGAATAGGTCTCATTTGGATAAAATCCATCTGACAAGTGCAATGTGAAGCATGTTTTAGATGGTTTGTGAAACAGACGACTAAATTGCAGCATATAAAACCATACCTTCTCAATACAAATTTCAGTTCATGCACTGCTTAAGATATTCATATCGATGAACAGTTCATATCATATAAGAAACTTAAATAAGTGGGCATTGAATACTTTTAGTAGAAGCAAAAGATGTCATGATGGCAACAGTTACTGCAAGACAAAACAGCAAGTGAGTTCCGTGGAAGTAGGAGGAACTTCGATCCATCGTCCTTTCAATGTCTTGATTAAAAACCAAAACATGCATTAGAAACCACAATAACCGTGTTCATACCCTCAATCAATGACCCCCACTTTTACGTTCACTAAAAATTAATCTATTATGGGAAGTTATACAGTTAGCTCCGTTTGGAACATGGAGCCCTGATTCCTTGTAACTAGCCAAAAGGTAGCAATTGGCAATATACAAACAATTTATAAAAGAGGGTATAGACCTTTGCAGCAAATTATGCATACTTAAACAAGCAAAGCACAAGCAGAAATCCATACATATTCCCAAAAGCAGAAAGAAAACCAGCTAAAAATAATAATAATAATAAACACACACAATAAAAAGCCAAGCGCGGCCTATCCCGCGAATATAAATCCCCAGCAAAGGCCAGCAATGTGGAAGCAAAGAATCAGAAAGGGCAGGAAACAGAGAAGAGTAAGACCATCAAAATTCGTCAAAAAATTAAAAATAAATTTTAAAAATACAAATAAAAGGACCAGAAACAGATCTTGAATCAGAAAGCATAATCAAATATATCTATCCTACTCGGCATAGACCAATTAGGAAGGTTGGGAAGAGGAGCCTACCTTCCAGCTGATGTAGACGGAGTACTCGAACTTAATTACAGCATAGCGAAGCCAAGTCGAAAAGGCAACCATTGCAGGTTCGCAATTTTGCCGTCTGCTTAGCTTAAAACTACCCGACGCACCGCGGGGCGTCCTGCAACAGTTTCGCGATATGCTTTTCAAGCGCATAAGTATTTGCGAGAAGTTGAAAACGAGATAACATAACTTTGTACAGAAAAATCAAATTCGTTTAAGCAGATTTCATACATACCACAAAACGAAATCAAATCACTCACGAGAACCTAATAATTTACATTCCTCAAGCACCTCTCCTGCTCTCCTACGTAGCCAGTGATGGTTCTTTCCCAAATTCTTAGCCTCTTCGTCTCATATAGATTAGAGCTGACAGGAATTGGTGAGTACATTGAGATTACAGAAAATTAAATTATCTGAGAGCATATAATGATTAGAGATTTAGAAGATTAAATTTTATTTTTATTATTTATTTATAGAATTAAATGGGCTATAAAGAAATTATATATAAAAGAAAATGTAAAAATAATACGTGATATAATTATTATAGATTGGCAAAAACACCTAAACTATATCATATATACCTGGATCTCTTCTTTGACTTGCCCCCCTCCTCCTAGATGAGTATATTGTATGAGTCTTCGAGGGTGAGTGTCTTAGACAAGTTTTCAGGATTTGAGTCACTTGATAAGCATATGTGGGCGAGTCCATAAGAAACAGAATCAAGTTTTTTATAGGGATAAGCATCAAGTCCTTAGGAGTAAGTAATGTGTCCTCTAGATAGTGGTAGCTGCAAGGTAGGGATGAATCTAGCTATTGAAGTCATAGCTATTGTTTTGAAAAATATGTGCTTCATATAGTTAGAGCAAGCACGTCTGCAGTAGGTGAATGGCTTTGATCGCAAATAGTTGTTGCATAAGCAAATTTGGTTTAGGAGAGGGATCCTCAAGATGTGGATTTGTTTAGGCGAGTCCTTGGAGGAGCTCACAGAAAATGATTGTACCATTGATTTGTTTTTCCATGACAATTATGCATGTTGCATATATAAAGGGAGAATGGCTATTCGGCCATAGGTTGATGTCGTTATTGCTTTACAGGGTTGCACGCCCTTTTAGGCAAATGTTATTTTTACCTTGTAACCCTCTTAATCAAGTTCCTTGATGGGAACCGCTAGATAATTGAGGTTACCTACATAGACATGTATGAATATATAATTAGCTCCCTAATTCAATTGCTCATTTGAAAATGTGAGTTTTTTTTTTAAGAAAATGCCAATAGCATTAGAAGAAAAGAAGAAAATACCTGCATACAAACTACTAGGTGATAAAATTGCTATCACCCTCCCCCTTCAATAAGGAAATGAATGTAGGAGGAATCTTATTACAAGATAGATTATCCCAATAAAAATCACCTTCTATTGCTAAGTTAGCACAGTAATCTGCTAACTTATTACAATTTCTATATGTAAAATGGAATATAAATAAACCAAAATCTTTAAGGAATGACATGTCTTCAAATTCACCTTTGTTTTTCTTCCAATATGCTCTTTCAACCGAAGTTTGAAGATATTTAATGACATTTAAATTATCTCCCTCTATTATTAATCCTTTAGCTTCCATCATCCATTCTTTAATAACCACCTTCAAGTATTGAAAAGTAGCAAGTTCAAGAACTCCAATATCCCAATGAATGCATTTCAACCCAAAAGCTGAAAAAAACCTTCCCTTGTGATCTCTAAATACATCACCAATACCTGCTTCATAGGAATGTAAAAGAGCTGGGTCAATATTTACTTTAATCCAATTCGGAGAAAGAGGGTGCCAAGAAGAACAAGTCAGCTGAAGCTGGTTAACACCCCAGAGATCTGAAATCAGATTAAACTTTAAAGCATTAGAGGCTATGCTGATAGCATTAGATGCAATGAATCCCAATCTGAAATCTTCATCTCCATCCTTTAATCGATTCCTGGTTTTCCAAGAAACATACACCATTGAACAATATAAATTCCCAATAAACTGATTGCCTCCCGATAAAGCTTCGAGCTCTGTTATACAATCACTAAACAAAGAAACCGTTGGTACATTGAATCCCCATTCATTCAACTTTGTTGTAACCATATGAATCAAAGAACAATTTGGTACCAAATGATTAATATTTTCTACTTCCAAACAACCCATAGGAATTTTGGGAAGACATCGCTTTGGAATTTTGGGCAGACACCGCTTTGACTTCAAATACCTCATTGAGGTAGCTAGAGAGAGAGACTCTGAGGAAATTCATGTTTCGTCATTGGAATTCAAAAATTTAAATTCGCGGTTTTTCCGTTCGAATGAATGGCTTCGGAGGGTCGCCGGCCACCTTCGGTCGGTGGTCCGGTAGATGTTCGTCGGGTACTTATTGGAGGTTTTGATGTTCCAGGCAAGGCATTCTCGTCATTTCCGCCGGCGTTTGGAGATGGGAAACCTGGATTTGTTCAAGCATTGAAGCATACAGAGCTGGTATGCCGTTAATTATTAATGATGGTGGATTGTTAGCCTCGTCTAAGAAATTTCCTGAAGTCATTGGCAAAGGGAAAGATTTTATGGTTGAAGAATCAGCTAATTTTCATTTTAAGAATGAAAGTTTTTTTGTTTTGATGAATAATGGAAATGGTTCTCCTTATGGAAAGTCGGTATTTAAAAACAATGGGGAGAACAATTCGAAGGTGGAGAAAGCTACTGGAATGCAAGATATTGTTGTTGAAGATATCAGAATGAATACTTCAGGTAAGCAAGGAACACAGGATTCTGTAGGGTGTTCTGTTGAAAAAGCAACTACAAGGAATTCTGAGAATGGAATGCTGAATAACTCTAATTTAATTAGAGTTCGAGATTGTAATCCTGGAGAATTGGGAATGTGTAAGGAGGTTATGAATGAGGTTAATGCTAGACCAATTCCATTTACCCAGCAAAATGTGTGGAGTAAGAAGGAATACATTAAGGTTCATAACCTGGACCTAGGAGAATTTTTTGTTGCGGATCTGATTTTATGGATTAGATTTTGATGATAGCAAACACTCATGATTCTCTACGACTACTTTGCCTACTAACTTTTTAGGTCCATAAGATCAGTGCAACTCAAGCTAGCTCAAGTTTGGATAGTTTAAGTCTAAGTCAATATGTATTTTTTTCTTTCTTGAGTTGATTGTAATCAATGTGGTTCCTAATACCAAGTAACCTTGCACACACACACCTTGGGAGATTTTTTGACTATTTCTTAGAGCTTTTTAATTTTGGTAACATTGTCCGGGACGATCCATAAATCGTCCTGGATGATTGGTTCAAAAAAAGAAACCCTAATTAGGGCATCCCAAGTTAAGGCAGCCATCTTTTTTCACATCATCCTGGATGATTTTGTATCGTCCGGGACGATAGGCTCAAACAGAAAGAATCAGCCACCATATCTATTTAGGAATTAGTTATTTTTGGACATAGTACAAGACATCATGAAGGACGATCCAGCTCATTTTTTCTTAAATTAATCTGGTATTTAAGGAAAGCAATGAAGACTTGATTGCACGATTAAATCATCCTGGATGATCGCAGGATCTGCCGAGATGATACGCTGGACAATTAGACATCGAACAACTCTTTTTCAGGGCGATGTTCAGGATGATATGAAAAATTTTCTTCTGATCGTCTCAAATCGTCCCGGCTAATTGGGCTTAAATTGCACTTATCGTATAAGATGATCGTAACATCGTCCTGGATGATAAAGTTGGCAAGTTGCAATTAATGAGCTCATTTTGATCTCTTCTATTTAAACTTTGACAAGACACTTAGTATGTATTTTTAGCATCCATTGAGGCTTCATTCTTTTGGAGGGAACTTGAAGAGAGAGCTTGAAAGGGAGATAAGAAAGGAAAGAGTTTGAGAGAGGGAGAAGATCCTTGGAGGGGGTTTCAAGGGAGTGTGGAGGGGGGTTCCACACGGTTGCTCCAGCAAGCTTGCACCTTAGTACAATCGGATTCAAGGCTTATCTTGAGGGAAGTTCTAGGAATAAGAAGTTCTCTTTAGTGTCAAAGAACCTGGCTACTCCGCCTCACCGGGGAAGGTGGAAGTGATTTTGTAAAGGGCTTCTCCGCTTAGCTGTGTGGGTTAAAGGAGAGACAGTTAGTTTAGTGTAATACTCGGAGGGTGCCTCTGAGGAGTTGACATAGGTCAAAGTTTGACCGAACAACTATAAATCTGGTGTGTTCTTTTCTTTATTATTTTCGCATTTAATTTCCGCATTGTATTTTCTTTGTGGTCAATTTGGTTTGGTTTGAGTTTTGATTTAAAAATATTTCAAATACCAATTCATCTCTCTCTTGGTTAGCCTTGGGACTAGTTTATAGGGGGTCTAACATCCCTAGCAAAATTTTAAGTGATATCAGAGCGGTATTTATAAAAATAAAGTTTGAAAACTTTTTAAATTTTGATCCATGGATAATTTTAGTAATCATAATATTACGGAAGGTTATTCAATCACTAGACCACCTTTGTTTGGAAATATTATATTTGATTTTTTGGAAAATTTGTATGTCTACCTTGTTGCAAACAATTGATTTTTGAATGTGGAAAAATGATTTTAACTGGTTATTCTGTACCATCACGTATTTTAGATGAAATTAAGACTGATATTCCTTTTAATCAATGGAATATGGATGAACGAATCGATACTCAATTGAATGCAAAATCTTTAAACTATTTTTATGTGCTTTAAATTCTAATGATTTTATGTTGGCTTCCACGTACACTACTAGTAAGGAAATTTTGGATAAATTACACACCATATACGAAGGCACTAGTGAAATCAAGCAATCCAAGTTGAATATTATAATGCATGAATATAAACTTTTTGCATAAAACCTTATGAGACTATCTTAGGCATGTATACTAGATTTATTTAAATTGTTACATCATTACATGCTTTAGGAAAGGAGTTTTCTAACTTTGAAAAAGTCAATAAAATTCTTCGTTGTCTACTTGATATGTTTGATGCCAAAGTTGTTGTTATTTGTGATTTAAAAAATTTGATTGAATATTCTATTGATAATTTAATTGGCTCACTCATTGCCTTCGAACAAAGTTTGGGTCAAAGACTTTTTTGATGCAGGTGAAACGATAGTACTAAAAGCTGAAGACATGGAGAAAAGTGGCTTAATAGATGATAAAAGTGATGAGTTAGAAATCCTACTAAAGCACAAGCATAAGCATCAACAAAAGTGGAATAAAGGTAAAAAAGATAAGAATGTCAAGATTTCTTCTGATGTTATTTGCTTTGGATGTAGGAAACCTGGACATATGAAAAATCAATGCTCTAATTTGAGAACTCTTCCTGCAAAAGAAAAAGTTAAAGTTAAGCATCTAGTAGAAAGGGAAAATAATGAAAAGCAAAAAATCTCCTCGGCAGACTTGGTTTCTGAAGCATCGATCCAGGAGTAGGATGGTGTTTTAAAGTCTTACTTATTTGTTTGTTTTTTGTGTTGTGTTTTAGCTTTATTTATTTTTAGTGTTTTTTTTTCTTCGTCATTGAATGTTGTATTATTTTTTGTTTTGTGAAGTTGTCACTGATCATCACGCATACATCACTTTTTCAAAATCTTTTTTTAAAAATGAAAAATCTAGCTCTTTTTTTCTTGAATTCTTAGATAAGTTGATCGACTTCTCTAAAAACAGTCAAAGGAAGGAAACTCATGATTTTGACTCTCAAACTCTGTATTCTAAAAGAGGATATTCTACTTTTGATTTAAAATCTTCATCATATTTTAAATTAGATTTTGAAACTAAACTTTTTCATCTCCCTACATTTTATTTATAGTATAAGAATCTTTTGCAAGTTGTTAAATCTATCTCATAATTTTCTTAATCAAGTAGTTTGTTTTGTCAATAGAATGAGTTTACTTTTGCTTTTAAAATCTCAGAAAGGTGGTATATTCTAAAATATATATAAAAAAAACTTGGCTAATAACGCCAAATCAAAAAAGTGGCCAATGACGCCAAATTAAGAAAGATACATAAAGTGTATCAAAAAGTAAAAGATTTGCAAAGTATGCCAAAAAATTGACAAGATGCATAAAATGAGTCCACAAAGAGTATGCTTACTTTTTTCATGTTTACTTAAAGCTTAATAAAATCATTGATATTTTCGGTACTTGATCTTGAAAATCATGTTTTTTTATTCACCAATTTTTGCATTAATATTTTATTAGATATGTTTTATGAAAGGAGTTTTAAAAAATTAGTGTTTATTTTTAAATTTATTCGTTGATTTAGATATTAGATTAAAAAGTTTTTGAGGCTTTAAAAGAACTTAAGCTTGGATTAACAATTTCTGAATTTCTCACATTTACTGGATTATGCGTTGTAAATCCATTTCTTACCAAGTTTTTTACTAAAATTAAGAGGCAACTTTCTCATTTTTTTTAAGATTTTCTTTCGAGCCCCTTCTCTTTTTGATAATGTCAAAGGGGGGAGAAACATATTATTATCTTTTTTTTCTCTAAAAAAAAAACTAAAAACTCAAAAATAGTTGATTACCCCTATTTTAAAAAAATTTATTTTAGTAAGGGGAAGATTAGGAGAAAATGTTTTCATTTTTTTAAATTTAACCTGTAATGTTTGCCATCATCAAAAAGGGGGAGATTATTTGCGGATCTGATTTTATTGATTAGATTTTGATGATAACAAACACTCATGATTCTCTACGACTGTTTTTCCTACTAACTTTTTTGGTCCACAAGATCGAGTGCAACTCAAGCCAGCTCAAGTTTGAATAGTTTAAGTATGAGTCAATATGTAATTTTTCCTTTCTTGAGTCCATTGTAATCAATGTGGTTCCTGATACCAAGTAACCTTGCACACACACACCTTGAGAGATTTTTTGATTATTTCTTAGAGCTTACTAATTTTGGTAACATCGTCCGGGACAATCAATAAATCGTCCTGGATGATCAGTTCAAAAATAGAAATCCTAATTAGGGCATCCCAAGTTAAGACAGCCATCTTTTTTTTATCGTCCGGGATGATAGGCTCAAAACAAAAAGAATTAGCAACGAGATCTATTTTGGAATTAGTTATTTTTGGACATCATCCAAGATAATACAACACATTTTTTTCTAAATTAATCTGGTATTTAAAGAAAGCAATTAAGACTTGATTGCACAATCAAATCGTCCTCGATGATCGCAGGATCGGCCGTGATGATACGTTGGACGATTAGACATTGGATAGCTCTTTTTCAGGGCGATGTTCAGGACGATATGAATAAATTTCTTTTGATCGTCTCAAATAGTCCCGACTGATTGGGCTTAAATTGCATTGATCGTACAGGACGATTGCAACATCATTCTGGATGATAAAGTCAGCAAGTTATAATTATGAGCTCGTTTTGAGCTCTTCTATTTAAACTTCGACAAGACACTTAATATGTGTCTTTGACAGCCATTGAGGCTTTGTTATTTTTTATGGAACTTGAAGAGATAGTTTGAAAGGGAGAGAGGAAAAGGTAGAGTTTGAGAGAGAGAGAGAAGATCCTTGGAGGGGGTTTCAAGGGAGTGTCGAGGGGGGTTCCACACGGTTGCTCCGGCAAGCTTGAACCTTAGTACCATCGGATTCAAGGCTTGTCTTGAGGGAAGTTCTGGAAGAAGAAGTTCTCTTTAGTATCAAAGGACCCGGCTACTCCGTCGCATTGGAGAAGGTGGAAGTGATTTTGTAAAGGGCTTCTTCGCCTAACTGTGGGGGCTAAAGGAGAGACACTTAGTTTTGTCAAGAGAGTTTCTATTTGCATGTTTTACATTCTTTCAACTTGTATAGTTTTTATGATTCTAAATATTATTATTTTATGTTTTGTTATCTCCTAACACTTTTTAGAAGATTTGTATTTGTTCTTATATGGACTAACATTTTAGGAAAATCAAACTCCAGACTACTGAAGACTTCAAATCAAATTCAGCATGAGATATTTTATAAATTGAAGCTTGTACTTTTCTTTGAATTAAGTTTGAGAGTGAGTGATTGTAATTGAGTAAATAAACACATACACACTTAAGGAGATCTTTAAAAATTTATACTGATCGTACGGGGTGAATATAGTTCGTACGAGATGATTAAGTTAAATTATCTCCTCGGAAGAGCAATCGAACGAACAGGATGTGAAGAAAATTTTTCTAAGTCCTGATCGTCCAGGACAAATTTTTTATTTGTCCCAGAACAAATTGTCCTCTGGAAAAATTTCGTTCAGACAAAATTCATATTCGTGCCAGGACGAAATGCTCTATGGAAAATTTTTGTCTAGACAAACTCAAATTCATCCTAGAACGAATGTCCTCTGGAAAATTTTCGTCCAGACAAAATCCATATTCGTGTCTGGATGAAGTGTCCTCTGTAAAAATTTTGTCCGAACAAACTCATATTCGTCCCAGGACGAAGAGAACCGACTCTTAAAAACTTGGCAACTTCCTGCAGTTTTCAAAACTGACCTATAGTATAACCGTTCGTACCGAATGAACCTTGATCGTACCGGACGAACCTTGTTCGTACAGGATGATTATCATGTACGAAGTTAGTTCGTACCAATATACATTGGGTTTGTTTCCAATTGAATTAAGTAACATCGTCCGAGATGATCCACTGCTAACAAAATTAAATTTTAGCAGTTTTTGGATGTTTTTTGTGTCTTTCCTTTATAAAGTCCAATATAAACTTTCACTTAATCTTTTTGCTCACTGATCTTCGTGTCAATTGAAAGGAGAGTCAAGGAGAGAGTATGAGAGAGTATTTGAAGGAGATTTCTTGTCATTGGAACGTAAAGGTTTCACTTGGTACTCAAAGGTAAGAGGCTCTACTTTTGGTTTTTTTATTACTTAAATCTTTTCTCTCTTCCTTCTAGGTTTCGTGTGAAGAAGATCTGTCAAGGAGATTCGGTTCTCTGCCAACACTTGGAGATTGTGAACAGCTGAAAGGTTCTCTTCTCATACTAGGAGAGTGTGAAAGGAAGAAGGGTTCTCTGTCCACACTTGGAGAGTGTGAAAGGATGAAGGGTTCTCTTCCCACACTAGGAGAGTGTGAAAGGATGAAGGGTTCTCTGTCTACACCGGGAGAGTGTGAAAGGATGGACGATTCTCTACCCACACTAGGAGAGTGTGAAAGGACGAAGGGTTCTCTACCCACACTAGAGAGTGTGAAAGGAATAAGGGTTCTCTACCCACATTATGAGAGTGTGAAAGGATGAAGGGTTCTCTGCCTACATCGGGAGAGTGTGAAAGGACGGACGGTTCTCTGCCAACACTAGGAAAAGTGTAAAAGGATGACGGTTCTCTACTGCACCGGGTAGTGGTGGAAGAGAGTTTTGTAAAGGCCTCTCCACCTTGTTGTGAGTGTAAAAGGAGAGTCACTAGTGGTATTAGTGCAATACTCATAGGGTGCTTCTGGGGAGTGGATGTAGGTCGTGTTTGACCGAACCACTATAAATCTCGTGTCTTTTATTTTTCCACTATTTTTAATTTTTTATTTTACTATTTCTAACTTGTGGTTGAAAAAAAATTTCTATAACATTCACTAAAGTTAAATTCTCGGATTTAAATTTTAAAAGAGGGTAAAATTTTTTAATTACCAATTCACCCCCCCCCCCTCTTGGTTAGCCACTGGGACATAAGCTTAGTTTTAACAACCTAATTCATAGTGAAGAAGTATCAACAAGTGGTATCAGAGCTTTGTTTCAAAATTATAAGTTTAGACTAGTTTTTGATTAACGTAGATGACTACATTTGGAAACCGAAATACACCTGAGGGTTACTTTATAACTAGAACTCCATTGTTCGACAATATTCCTTTTGATTTTTGAAAAACATGCATGTCTATATTTTTACAGTCACTTGAATACCGAATGTGGATCTTAGTTCAGTAAGGATATACAAAACCAACTAGACTAGTTGACAGAGTTAGAGTTGAAACACCTTTTATAGACTGGATAGTAGAAGAACATGACTTAACACAATTAAACGCCAAATGTTTGAATAATTTCTTTTGTGCTCTTAAAGGCTAGATTAGTTGCTATTTGCATGTTTTACATTCTTGCAACTTGTATAGTTTTGATGATTCCAAATATTATTGTTTTATGTTTTGTAATCTCCTAACACTTTTTTGAAGATTTGTGTTTGCTCTTGTGTAGACTAACATTTCAAAAAAATCAAACTCTAGAATATTGAAGACTTCAAATTAAATTTAGCTTGAGATATTTTGTAAATTGAAGCTTGTACTTTTCTTTGAATTAAGTTTGAGAGGGAGTGGTTGTAATTGAGTAAATAAACACACACACTTAAGGAGATCTTTAAAATTTTATGCTGATAGTACGGGAAAAATATAGTTCGTACGGGATGATCAAGTCAAGTTATCTCCTCGGAAGAGCAATGGAATGAACAGTAAGCGAAGAAATTTTTTCTAAGTCCTGATCGTCCAGGATAAATTTTTTATTCATCCCAGGATGAATTATCCTCTTAAAATTTTTTGTTCAGACAAAATTCATATTCATGCCAAGACGAAAAGCTCTCTAGAAAATTTTCAACCAGACAAACTCAAATTCGTCCTAGGACGAAATGTCCTCTAGAAAATTTTTGTTTAGATGAAATCCATATTCGTGCCAGGACGAAATGTCCTCTGTAAAAATTTTGTCCGGACGAACTCATGTTTGTCCCAGGACGAAGAGAACCAACTTTTAAAATTTTGCAACTTCCTGCAGTTTTTAGAACCGACCTGTGGTATAACCGTTCATACCGGACTAACCTTGTTCATACGGGACGATTATCGTGTATGAAGGTTTACATTGGGTTCATTTTCAACTGAATTATGTAATATCGTCCAGGACGATTCACGATCGTACGGGACGATCCACTGCTGACAGACTTAAATTTTAGCAGTTTTTGGATGATTTTTTGTATCTTTTCTATATAAAGTCCAATATAAACTACCACTTAATCTTTTTACTCACTGATCTTCATGCCAATTGAAAGGAGAGTCAAGGAGAGAGTGTAAGAGAGTGTTTAAAGGAGATTTCTTGCCATTGGAGCGTGAAGGTTTCACTTGGTACTCAAAGGTAAGAGTCTCTACATTTGATTTTTTGATTACTTTACTCTTTTCTCTATTCCTTCTAGATTTCTTGTGAAGAAGATCTTTCAACGAGATCTGGTTCTCTACCGATACTTGGAGAGTGTGAACAACCGAAGGGTTCTCTGCCCACACTGGGAGAGTGTGAAAAGATGAAGGGTTCTCTGCCCACACTAGGAGAGTGTGAAAGGATGAAGGGTTCTCTGCCCATACTAGGGGATTGTGAAAGTAGGAAGGGTTCTCTGCCTACACTAGAAGAGTGTGAAAGGACGGACGGTTCTCTGCCCATACTAGGAGAGAGTGAAAGGACGAAGGGTTCTTTGCCCACACTAGGAGAGTGTAAAAGGACGAGGGGTTCTCTTCCCATACTAGGAGAGTGTGAAAGGATGAAGGGTTCTCTGCTTACACAGTGAGAGTGTGAAAGGACGGACGGTTCTCTGCCAACACTGGGAAGTGTTTAAAAGGACGACGGTTCTCTACTGCATTGGGTAGTGGTGGAAGAGAGTTTTGTAAAGGCTTCTCTGCCTTACTGTGGGTGCAAAAGGAGAGTCACTAGTGGTATTAGTGCAATACTCGGATGATGCCTCAAGGGAGTGGATGTAGGTCGTGTTTGATCGAACCACTATAAATCACGTGTCTTTTATTTTTTTGCTACTTTTTATTTTTATTTTTTACTGTTTCTAACTTGTGATTGAAAAAAATTTTCTATAAAATTCACTAAAGTTAAATTCTCAGTTTTAAATTTTAAAAGAGGGTAAAATTTTTTAATTACCAATTCACCCCCCCTCTTGGATAGCCGCTGGGACATAAGCTTAGGTTTAACAACCTAATTCATAGTGAACAAGTATCAACAAGTTTAGTGCAATACTCGGATGGACGTAGGTCAAGGTTTGATCGAATCACTATAAATCTGGTGTGTTCTTTCCTTTATTATTTCCGCATTTAATTTCCGCATTGTGTTTTCTTTGTGGTGAATTTGGTTTGGTTTGAGTTTTGATTTAAAAATATTTAAAATACCAATTCATATCTCTCTTGGTTAACATTGGGACTAGTTAATAAGGGGCTTTAAATCCCTAACAAACTTTCATTTTTATCAGATGATGGTTCTCTGTTAAATTGCATATGGAAAATGAGTTGGAGAATTCTAGAAAGCTTCAAAACTCCCTTGTGATCAGAGTCTTTGGAAGCAATGTTTCATTTCCAGTTGTAAGCACTGAACTAAGGAGGCAATGGACTCCCTTTGGGAAGTTTCATCTCACCATGCTTGGATTGGATTGAGTCCTTTGCTCATTCTATGAAAAAGCCTCATTGGAAGCTGCATTCTCTAATGGGCCTTGGTTTGTCAATGGAAAGATTATTGGGATGGATAGATGGTCGCCTAGCTTCTCTCCTACTTCATTAAAAGGTTTATTAGCCCCTATTTGGATTAGGATGCCTAACCTTCCTTTACAATGCTGGGATAAGATCAACATTTGTAGAATTGCTTCAATGATTGGAAAGCCTTATATGATTGATCGAAACATGTTCCAATGGGGGAGAAGGGAGTTTGGTAGGGTGTGTGTTCGTATCAATTTGGATACACAACTAACTCTTGGAGTTTGGGTGGAATGTAGCAATGGAAAATTATTTCAAAAAATAGAGTATGAAAGATTGCTAAATTTTTGCTTTGCTTGTGGCATGATCGGTCACTTGAAGAATGGATGCTTGGAGAGTGGTTTGAAAGAGGATTTACTGCCGAATGATGTTGGAAATTCATCTAAACAAGTGGAGGATGGGATATCAGGAATGAAGATCAATTCAGCTGGGTTAACTTCAAATGTTAAAAATGAAGGTTATGGGTCTTGGTTGCAAGTTAGCTATGGAAAAAGAAAATTCAAAAATACTCATTTTAAAAAGGTTATCCCATTGGTCAAGGAGCAGTGGGTGAACAAAAATGATGGAAAAGATGCAGATATACCAAGGCAAGGACTTAAGAATGCATAGAATGAATCATTGGTGAAGGGAGCTTATAGGAAGAATGATAAATTTGATGGAGGTATTGATTTTGGGAAGAAGCCTGTGCAAGAGAATCCAGAAATTTCAGCAACAATAATTGAAGCTAATGGTATTCCATCTATCTCATCTAATATTGCTTATGCAAATAAATTTAATATATTAGATGGGTTGGTGGAAGAAGGTGAGATTGTTGTAACTGAGGTAGAAATTGCAAATGTGGAGGATGATATGGTTGGCTTAAATAAAGATGAAGATAATGTTTTCAAGACAAATATCCAAGAAATGAAAGAAAGTAAAGAATTGAAGGAGGAAAGTTCCTCTAATGTTAAGAAGAGGGGTTACAAACAATTGAAAGGCTTGGAACCTATTAATTTGGTCCCAAGAAGTAGGAGAACTTATGTTGATTGTAAAGATAAGGTGGGGACTTCTTCCCCTATTATTCTATGAATTCTTCTATTTTATTTTGTAATTGTAGAGGAGCAAGGAAGAGGAGGGCTTCTCTATATTTAAAGGAGGTGGTAAGGAGTATGGGGTGTTTTTCATTGGATTATTGGAAACTAAAATTTCCAATTTTGATTGGAAGGATGTAGATCATCTTATTGGGAATGAATGGAATTTTGTTCAAGTTCTTTCAGAAGGCTTATCTGGAGGGATTCTTGTGTTGTGGAAGTCAAGTATTTCTGGATTTCAACTTTTGGATGCTTCTTCTTAGCTTATTGTTGGAGATTTGGAGGTCCTAAATAAAGGAAAATGGAGGATTGCTACTATTTATGGCAACAATGATGTTTATAGAAGGAGAAGCCTTTGTGATAGCTTGGGAAATTATTCCTCCAAGGAATTGAATATGGTAATAGGAGGTGATTTTAATTGCATTCTTTCTAAGGAAGATAAGAGAGAAGGGAAAAGATTTATGTTTTCCCTTGGACCAAAAGAAATGAAGAATTTTTTATCGTGCAATGATTTTCATGAAATCAGATATGTGGGATTAAAATTCACTTGGTGCAACAACCAAAAAGGAGTGGATCGTATTCTTGAGGGGCTTGATAGATGCCTCTTTAATTTGGATGCATTGAACTCATCCAATTGGTCTGTGGTAAGGCACTTGGTAAGAGTGACTTCAGACCATTGTCCGATTCTCCTAAATCTCATGAGTCATCATGCTACTAAGAAGGTTTTGATGTTTGAAGACATATGGGCATCTAACAAGGCTTCGACTGCAGTGGTAAAAGGCATTTGGGCAAGAAGATGTGAAGGTAGCTTTTGTCAAATTCTGAATATAAAGATGAAGAAGACATTAAAGGCCTTAGTCTATTTGAGTAAAGCAAAAAATGAAAAGCTTAATCTCTTTTAAAGGTGGTTTACTGAAACAAATAGGGGATTTATAAATGAAGGAGGCTGATGAAAGAATCCTCTCGAAAGATGATTGCTGGCTGCTCAAAGTGAAGGTTGAGGAGCTAAATTCTACTCTTGCTAGATTGGAGACATGGTGGAGACAAAGAGAAAAGGTAAAATGGATGATGGAAGGAGATAGGAATTCTATGTTTTTTCAAACTTATGCTTCAGCTAGAAGAAACTCAAATTTTATTACAAAAATAAAAAATGAGGATGGCGAGTTTCTGGAGGATCAGTAGAATATAGAGAATGTGATGATCAATTACTTCATAGAGAAATGGAGAAGTAGAGAATGCAAGATGGATGAATGGCCTAAACCGTGGAAGTCTCTTGATGATGGAGATAGAGATTTTATGGACAAAGCTTTCACTATGAAGGAAGTGGAGGAAGTAATCAAGCTCAGTGGAAACAATATTTCTTCAGGTAATGATGGTATTACCTTTTCTTTTTTAAAAGCTTATTAGGAGATTATTAAGATTGATTTATGGAATGCTATCAATGCTTTTTTGGATTCTTCGGTTATGGATTCAAATTGGAAGGAAACCATTATTGTGCTTATTACTAAAATCACTAACCCTTTGGTTCCTTCTAACTTTAGACTTATAAGCTTATGTAATACGGTTTATAAAGTAGTGGCAAAAGTTATTTTGATTAGGATGTCTTCTATCTTCCCTAAACTGATCTCAAAAGAACAAGCCGTGTTCTTGAAAGGTAGATCTCTTTTAGATCATGTGCTAATTGTTCAAGAGGTTATGCATAAATTTAAGCATTCTCAATCTACTAAAGGGTTGGTTGCTTTGAAGATAGACTTGGAGCAGGCCTATGATTCTGGGGTGGCCTACCTTAAGGAAAGCCTTGGAGTATTTTGGGTTTCCTTCTAAATTCTTATGAACTATTTTGGGTTGCGTTCTAGACTCAAAATTCTCTATCCTAATCATTGGCAATCTGTTTAATTGGATATAGGGGAAGAGCGGTTTTAGACATGGGTGTCCCTTGTCTCCTTTTCTTTTTATTCTTTATGCTCAATTGCTTTCAAATACATTGAAACAAAGAGAGAACACTATTGGAATTCGGTTTTGCTCTAAGGGTCCAAGACTTTCCCATTTGTTGTATGCAGATGATGTGATCATCTTCTCGGAAACAGAAGTAAAGGTAGTAAAAGAAGTAAAATTAGTTTTGAAGAGCTTTTATGGATGGTCAGGGTTAAGAAATAATTTCAACAAATCTACTATGATTTTTGTAAAGTTGGTTAGTAGAAGGAAGAAGAAGTTAATTGCTCGGATCATGGGGTTCAAGGCATCTAAGGAATTGACTTATCTTGGAATAAAGTTAGCCACAAGAAGACTAGTTAAAGAAAACTTCCAATTTAAAATTTACAAAGCATTGAAGATGACAAACACTTGGGGAGGAAGGCTGATTCCATTTTTTTTTTTTAAATAAAATCCGTAGCAAGCTTATATTAAAAAGTAAATCAAAGATACAACTAAATGGTTGATTCCTTCTTCAAAATCTCAAAGAAAGAAGGAGGAACCTTATTCAAAGAGACATCATCCCAACAAAAGCTATTAAAAAGAGCTAAGTTAGCACAATAATTAGCTAACTTATTGCTATCTCTACTAATACAATTGAAAATAGCAAAGTTAAAATCTTTGAAAAAGTCAAGATCTTCATCAATGTGGTTACCTTTTTTCCAAATCTTTTGCATAAAAGAGATGATGTTCTAGTTGTCACCTTCTATAATGATTCCTTTATACTTGAACATCCAATCCTTGATTACTTCCTTGAAAGAGTGGTTTGCATGAAGCTCCAATTTTGCAATATCCCAATGAATACAATTAATACCAAAAGCAAATAAAAATCTGCCTTTAAAGTCTTTGAAAACTCCCGCAATGCCTGCTTTATAGGTTGGTAGAAGAGAATCATCTACATTAACTTTTAGCCATTCAGGTGGAGGGGGTTGCCAAGAATTAGACAATCTACTCTATTTATTGACATCCCAGTTGCCCAATGAGAAATGGCTGATTTTATTGGCGGGGAGGATTTTGTTGACTAAAAATATTCTTTTATCCTTCACCATCTTTCATTGTACAAACTCTATGGTGCCTAAAAGTGTGCTTGATGAAGTAGACAAGATATGCAAAATTTTTTTTTGGAACAAATCTAATGGTAGACATGGTATCCATTATCTCAATTGGAATGTTATGTGCTTACCAATGATTTGGGGAGGAAGAGGGCTCCAGTCTTGCTCAAGTATAGTAGGACCCTTGAGATCTAAATTGGCTTGGAGATACATGGTAAATAAGGAGTCATTGCTGCATAAATCATTCTACCTGAAATATGGAAATGTACAGGAAGAAGGAGCTACAAGGAAGACGGGATCTTCTGCTTGGAAGATCATTGCTGATGGAGGTAAATCCCTTAAGCCAATTATTAGATGGAATGTTGCCAATGGAGTAGACATTGATGTATTTAAAGATACATGGATCTTGGACAAGAGTATAAATAAATGGCCAATGTTTGAAATTACAAATGATGGTAGCAGCTTTTCGATTTCAAATTTCATCAGTGATGGAAGTTGGAATGTGGAAGAAATTAGAATTCATATGGGAAATGATCTTGTTAAATTAATTTCTCAAATTAAGATGAAATGATCTTGTTAAATTAATTTCTAAAATTAAGATTAACACTGAAACAATTGAAAGCGAGATGGAGTTAATGCATCAGTTGAATGGAAAATCAATTTCTATTATGATCATTGAAAATTCAGCTAGTCTTACCGAAAGCAAGCATTATTGGCACTGGATTAAAAAAGCCAAATTGAATCCAAGGGTAGAGACATTGTGGTGGAGGATTTTTAATGATGCTATTCCCACTAACAAGTTGCTGGAGTATAGAAAATTGCAACGTTGCAATCAATGCTCGAGGAACTGTTTAGAAGATAAAGACACAGATCATGTTACGGCTAGGGGCTTAAAGCTAAAAGAAGCTATTCTTCAAATTTGGAAGTGGGGTTTTCAAATTCCTGTATTTGAATCCTTGATGGAGTGCAGCAATTGGATGTCAAAATAATGCTCTTTCATGATCAATTTATACTATAATGTGGTGTTCTTTACTTGGAAATCTAGGAATAAGATGATTCACAATGGTAAAGAAGATAGCTCTTTGGTTATTGGGGCAAATGCAGTGAGCTATTCCTCATTCATAGGTCAAGTTTCTAATAAATTCTTGGGTATATTGGATGCTAATCAGTCATCAAGGATGTCCAATATACATTGGTATCCCCCTCCACCAAATTGGCTAAAGGTCAATGTGGATGCAACCTTACTACCTTCTTATAAAGCTGGAATTGGAGGGGTTGTATGTGACCATAAAGGTAGATTTCTCTTGGCTTTTGGTAAACTGTATGTTCACTGGGATATTTCTTCTTTGGGGCTTCTCGCTACTCAATCAATCAAGGAGGTGATCAAGGATTGGATGTTTAAGTATAAGGGTATTATAATTGAAGGAGACAATGCTAATGTGATGAACTTCTTCCAAAAGACAAAACAAAAGGGAACTTTAAGGTATGGAAATTTTCAATTATTCGATGGGATTGATCAAATTGTTTTTAACTGTGTTGATAGGAGATTTAATAAGTTATCGGATTTATGTTCTAACTATGGGATTATGAGTTTTTTTTTTGGAAGATGTCATCAAGAATAAGGTTCCTCCTCTTTTTATGACAATATTAAAGGAGGAATATAGTGTAGAGAGTCCTTAGTTTGTTCTTATTTCATTATTAATGCAATTTTATGCATTTATTTTCAAAAAACAACAACCCCTAGGACAAGAGTTATTATTCACCATTCTTCTATAGAATAAAAAATCATTGTCAGGTATGGCATTTTTAAACACACATCACCAGAAACATTCCACCTGAGGGGATAACTGTAGCTTTTTTAACCATCTACTATACTCCTCCTCTTCATAATTCCTGTTATACACAGCCACCATAACTGAGAGGATCTACCATATAATTTGAACATGAGCTCTAATTGATCCTGAGAAATGTTAGGACTGATTTGAATTTGAGTTATGCTGTCAAAAAAACTTTGTCAAAACCATCTATGTAACTTCATCACATCCCACCTCCCCATTGTAATGAAATCCTACAGCTTAGGAAATTCATCATCTTCAACAGCAATAAAGGTCAGCCATCTTTCTAGACTTTTATCTAAGATCCACTTATCTTTCAGAATGCCAACTAAAGAGCCCGTGCCATTCCTTCACCTAACTAGAGGTCTAAGGAATTCCATTCCATTCGTGAGAATTTTCCATGTAAAATAGAGTTGTTTCATCTATAATCAGCATTCCAGATGTCACCATATTTTTCTTTGATAGATCTGTTTAATAAAGAACCATAAAGCAATAAAGGTTAGCCATCTTTCTAGACTTTTATCTGAGATCCACGTTTCTTTCAGAATGCCAACTAAAGAGCCCATGAAAATCCTCCACCTAACCAGAGGTCTAAGGAATTCTATTCCATTCGTGAGAATTTTCCATGTAACAGAGTTGTTTCATCTATAATAAGCATTCCAGATGTCACCATATTTTTCTTTGATAGATCTGTTTAATAAAGAACCATAATTATTATAAAAACTCCAAGCAAACTTAGCTCTTAGTGGCCTTGAAATGAATTCAGGTGGACGCAATCCTCTTCCACCGTTAGAAACTGGTTTGCAAAGCTCGAACCAAGACATATAATGCATACCATGATCGCCTTCATGCTTATTCAAAATAAAATCTCTACAAGTTTATCAATTTTACTTAAAATGATCAAAGGTACCAAGGAATGAGAAGCAAAAAAAAAAAAAATTGGAATGGACTGTAATATAGATTTAACTAGCACAAATTTTCCTGGCAATGAAATAAGCTTGTTACCCCAAACATTAAGCTTACATGAAATTTTCTCTAGGATATTCAAGAAATTTGAAGACATCAACCTCCTCAATGCCATTTTGAATCCCAAGGTAATTCATCTCCTTTAACTCCTTGAATTTCAGTAGATTCAAAATTTGTCTTCAAGATCTCCGTCCCACCATTCTTCCGAACATAATACTGGATTTATCAAAGTTTACTACTTGACCCATCCATAAGCAGTAGTTAGAAATAATTTTCCTGATTTTCCTCACATGATTGAGACTTGCTTCAAAAAACATTATGAAATCATCATCATACATCAAATGATTTATTCTTGGAGCATTTGGAGCAGCCTTTATACCCACACTACTCCCTTTGCTATTAAACTCATTGGATAATAATTGAGAGTAGAGAATAAAAAAATACAGAGATAGTGGACAACCTTGTTGAAATCCACTTTAGCGTCAATACAATCAAACTTGTTTCCATTAGAGATAATTGAAAATTTAGGATCAATAACACATTCCAATACAAGATTAGAAAATCTTAAAGGAAAACCATAATAATTCAAAACTTGCTCAAGGGTCGGCCAAGCCATAATATCATAGGCTTGTTCCATATCAATTTTAATTGCATCCTGTAATGTTTCCATCTTCTGAAGCTTATCATTAACTTCTATCGGATCACTTTGAGTTGTCCCTTGATTAAATTCAAGGATACCTAAATCCAAACCATCCGAAACTTTAGCAGTTGGTTCTTGTGTAGTAGCCTCCACCATAACATCTTGATTACCCGCTTCACGGTTATATTTAGGAAATTTCTCTCCATCAATTCCATCCTTAGGAACATAAACTAGTTTTTTTTAGTCACCTTGGTCTTCCTCTTCCTTCTATAATTGACATGGATAAATGATCCATAGTTATTTATTTTTCCATCACTTTATCCTTCACCTCCGAGCTTCTACTTCCAAAAATAGTTTTAACATGAACATTATTATGACAATTGATTTTGTCATCCCCTTTCTTGAGTTTACAATCATTGGTCAAATGACCAACTCTTCCGCATTTATAGCAAAAGGATAAAACCTTCTCATACTCCACCTTTTGAAAGAACCTTCCATCTAGCCCATCCACCCAAACTCCCATAGGCAATTGTTTGTCCAATTCCATACGGACGCATAGCCTTGCAAATTCCTACCATCCCCATTGAATCATGTTACCATCAATCATTAGCAGAGTACCAACCAATGAGGCAATCCATGACACATTGATCTCATCCCAACAGTAAAGGATAAGATTAGGCATTCTTATCCAAATTTCAGAAGAAAGACATTTCAATGAAGTTGGAGAAAAATGCGAGGGCCATTTATCCAGTCCCACTATATGTTAATTAACAAACCAAGGCCCTTTAAATAAAACATTCTCCATTGCCTCTAATGAATTGAATGAACATAGTATCCATCCTAAACCAAGAACAGTCATATTGAATCTCCCAATGTGTAGCCATTAACTCCTCAACTCAGCACATATTAGATGAATAGGAAGTTCATGACCAAAAACCTTAACCACCATAAAAATTTGTAGTTTTTCATAGTTTGATAGAACATAAGGTTCATGCAACTTCACAGCTATTCCATCTTCAGACATAAATAAATCATTTTAACCAGATTTATTATAATGTGAGGACGCTTTTACTAAGGATTAGCATAAAACTCAACGTTTCCTTGAATAGCCACCTCTGGATTATCTTTTTGAGAAAAGTCATGAATAGTTCTGGGCTTTCTCTTTTATTTTGGATTAAATGGACTCCTTCAAGTGAAGTTATTGATTTAGACAACACGTTGCCAAATTTGTTCACGATCAGGTTCATACTTGCTGAAGACGAAGCTTTGTGTTCAACTTGTCTTGAGTTATCAGAAGAACAAGGAGTCTTTGCCTCTGAATTGTTGATCACTTGCTTTCCTTTCCCCACGAATCGCTCTGATGCTTTAGCTGGAATCTCCGACGGTTCTTTAATCACCAAAGGACAAAGCCCATCACGATCTTTCGTGCGAACACGTAGTTGATTGTTGAGGATCATCAGACTAGACAATCCAATAGCTTTTCGATCAATGGAGATGGTGATCGAAGAGCTAACCGGCATATCTGGAAAACCTGCCAAATGACGAGGAAGAAGAAATTCAAAAATTTTCTCACCGAAATCCTGGACTTTCTCTCACTACTTTCTAGTCTAGCAATTTTCCTGTTTGAAAAGGTGAGTTGCATAAAGTATAAGTAAAATTAAAATGATGAGTATTTATTATTTGTTTATCAAATAATATGAAGGAAAAGTGAGTAAGAGTTATTGCCCTGTCATTATTTTTCCCTCAAGCATTGTGCTCACTTTGGAGATTCATCATTATGACACTAATTTGATATCTAGCACTATCTTCAACTATAAATAACAACAAAGAGATTGCGAATACAACTTCACTTCTTTTCTTTAGCCCTGTATTGTTGCTAGTAACTCACTTGATATGGATGACTTGAGTACTTCAAGCTTTGCTAATACAAGAAATAAGAAGTTGAAGAAGGTACTTCTTCATTAGCACAAGTTGGCAAACAACGAGGAGAATAAGTCCAGCTCGTTGGCAAGCAAGAAGAAGATGATGGTTATTGAGGCATGTTTTCCCTTCAGCCCAATCAGTACCATCATTCGTAGATTCTATGTTCATAACTAAAATTACAATATTGGAGAGAGAAAATGTTGACCAACAAATGCATCTCCTCACATAGAGAAACTTCTCGTGATCCCACCAATGATGTCCATAAGGACTCCAAACCACACCTCAATTAGTAACTAACTAGCTAATACAGTGTTAAGCAAGTGCATATGCCATTTCAAATTTAAAAAGGATAATAATGTATCATTCTTAAAGGGATTGAGGTGCTATCCTTACAAGTACTAATTTTATTAATCACTTAATTTATCTTATATATTAAATAAAATTGTTATAAAGAAATAAAAATAAAGTAAAACTATAGAGCTTTAGAAGTTTTCTTTGTAATTTTATAACTAATTTGAATTTATGGGTGACATGATTATTATGTGCATGCAGAATTGGACTATTAAATTTTAATTGTGAATTAGAGATAAATAGTTCCTCGTCTTTGTTAAGCTCATTGGAACCCCTGTGTCGTTGTAACTAACTATGTTAATCACTTACTTCACTGCATGCACAACATCTCCTTAATAATCCAAAAATCTAAAAAATATTTGTCTATATTATTAAGTTTATGATCAGGCTTGCCTAATTGTCCCACAATGCCTCATTCGAGAATATACATCACACCAGATTTTAGTTGATGCATGACCAAAATAATAGTAAATTAATTAAGATTGTGGAAACATGAAACAATTATATATCATGAAAGAATGTAGTGCTATTCTACATATATATAATAACAACATCTCATTATTAATTCATAAAGGAGACTAACCACTACGTTGTATATTTAAAAAGATAAATTCATGATTGTCATTGCAAATCTGAATAAAAAATACACAAATGAATAGATCAAAATAGCATAATCCTTGAATTTAAGACTTGTTCTTCTCCATGAATTTGATTTTGATACATATTACAATCCACAACACAAATATAAGCACTTACTGAATAAAAGAAAATTTAGAAAAAAGGGAAGAAACCCTCCCAACACTCTCCAGAAGTCTCTCTATGAAATTCCCTAGAAAACGTCTATCACTATTGAAATTAAAAGGCCAATTTATACTTAATATAAAACACTTAAAATTCTAACCATTCATAGAAATGAAATTTTTCTATATACAAAAGTACATTGCCACTTTCAATTTTCCACAGTGAAAACAAACGTCGGGAGCCTAAGCTTTGTCTTAGAACCCGTCGTAGGAAAACTTCTTTGGTGGCGTGATCCTCATATAAAGAACTAAAATAGAACCAATCATCCATGTAGCATTCTTCAACATCTCTATTTATACTTGCATTATATACTGTACTTTTTCCTGGCATTTTTGAACCGGGGAGAGAAGCAATGTAAATTCCGTTCAGAATAGGCAGATGTACAGGGTGGAACCTTCTCTGTGCTACAACACTGAACTGGTGGCATTGTGGCGCTATTAGTGAATTTCCACTTATGTTTATATTTTAAATTATAACTACCACATTACCACATCACTAATGTGATTTGACTCTATGATGGTAAGCTTGTTGTTACAGAACTAGGCAATATGAAATTGTGGCATCTTGCTTCTATCTTGAACCTTAATTTTTTCCCTTCAGAATGATGCAACATTGGAAGTACTGGCACTGTGGCACTCAAAACCAGCATCGCAATAATAAATGTGCGACATTGAAGTTCTAAGCTCTCATTTTTTACCCAAAATTTCCTCCCAGGGCACTATAACACTAGGGTATGTGGCGCCACAACACTACACTAAAATTTCCTTCATTTATCCTCAAAATAATCCTACTCAAAATAAAAAATTAAGTATTTTCACATAAAATTTCTCAATTAAAACACAAATTTTTCTAACATAATAGTAACCTATGTACAGAAAGTCCTTGATAAAATGAAGCTTATGCTCGTGTTCTCATAAAGAAAGTCGGTCTAGTGAAGAAGATGCTCCATGCTATCTAAATTGAAGACATGGGGCTTTCAAGAAGGTGAGCAGAGCAAGCAACAAAGTCTCTTTTCTACAAAGGGAGGTGTTAGAGCTCATAAAAAAGATGAATGTATAGCCCTTATATAATAACATTTATAGTATGTATTTGCTCCATATTTATGCAATTTTTCTCAAAATGTTCTTCTCACTTTGATGTTAACTTTTGATGCTTTTTATGGGTAGGTTACTAAACTTTAAATACCTTAGCGACCTTTATATATTGAAGTTCCTTAGCAATGATCCTTCTGCTGAGGAAGGATCATAGAAGAAGAGGAAAGAAGTAGAAAAACCAATAGTGAGTCCAAAAAAGGGACCTTCAATGAATAAAGAGGTGGTTTCTCTCACTGATTACTAGAGATAGCTAAGAAACTACTAAAGAGTGCTAAGGGGAAGCCTCCCTTGAATAAAAAGGTGGTGGTCAATTTCCCACTAGTGGAAGTTATGCATATTTGTGCTATTATGCCTCCTCATCAAGTCTTAGGTGGGACCAAATTAGTTTACCATGGTAAAGTAACCTGAAGTTACCCCTCATCCTCTATATTCTTTTGCTATGCATCTTAATATGATTAAGGGGATCACTATCGATGAACACTTGGCTCAAAGAAGAGTTAAGAAGCATGTGCAAGGCAAGGGTAAGTGAGTAGTATCCCATTAGCGAGCAAATTTGAGTCTAGTGATATTGAGGTGTTGGAGAGCTCAGAAGAGGTAGCTAAAACCATGAATGTAATTAATGGAGAGAGGGAGTTATTCTACATCTCAAGAAAGCTATGTCATATGGGGAACGCTACCTTCTTATTTTTCCTAAAGAAGGACTTTATGGGGCTTCTGGAATATGAGCATTCCTTGATAATGATGGACTCTCTAGCCTTTAATTGGCAGACTACCTTGACAATTGCTCATAGCCTTTAGCATACAATGAGTGCACTAGCCAACATGTAAGAGGAGTGTAGGAAAGTAAAGTCCATTCTCTGTGAAGAGTTTAAAACGAAGCAAGAGGTTGAGGAGGAAGTCTAGTACCTAAAAGCTTAACTTGCCCATAGAGAGGTGGCCCATTAATAGGAATTTGTGCAGAAGAATGCATCTTTGAAGGAGGTTGAGGAATTAATAAGGAAGTAGTTAGTTGAATAACACGCTTAATAAATAGCTAATTCCTTAGTTAAAGAAGACAAGTGAATGACTTTCTTCAACTCTCCCCTATACTATAAAATCCTTACTAATATGTTCAACATTGGGATTAAGTACTAATTTAGCAAATTGATCACCTCTAAAGGGCAAGTTGCACAATATATATATTTTTTTAAAATTAATGAAATATTAGTTTTGCTCGCTCATCTTTTATTTTTGTATTTTTGTTAGTCCATATTGAGTTGATCTCTAAATGCTTAACACAACTATTTCAAATGAATGATTAAGGTAGATAACGATCCTCATAGAACTCACTTAATAATGATTAGAAAAATTTTCTAAGTGTTTAACTTGGTTAAAGCTTTATAAAGAATGTAATGATAACTTGAATCTTAAAGAGAATACATTAGTGCTCATTGTAACAAATGAATAGGAAGTAGTGTAATTAAAATAATTATATATACTTAAATGTGACCAAGTATTGTCTTAGTAAAGAAGGATTTGATAAATTTAGACTCACAAAGTTCTCCTGAATGAATATGAATGAGTAGAAGTTGCATAATGAATATAATCATACTTGTGCTGAGAGTACTTGTTGAAAATACTTTAACTTGGCTAGTTCATAGAGATAAATACACTTGTTTGGCTCAATGAGTACAATGAATGAATGATAAAATATGTGAATGATTTAAAACACTTATCTATTTTTAACTCAATTCCTTTTGAAAAGAGAGAACCTATGACTAGATATAATGACTTTCTTCAAGTGATCAACTTAGACTTATCCCAAGCAGCTCAAGAAATTTTAGAAGAGGAAGATGTACCTTTCCAAAAGAACTTGTTAATAAGCTTGTGGATCCGACTGCAAACCTCTTGAGTAGGGAATATAGTTTGAAACATATAAACAGGTAAAATACAAAGAACACTTTTAATAAGAGTCAATCTACCAAAAAAACTAAGAAAATTAGAATCCCAGGAAAGAAGCTTATTCTGAATAGTAGCAATAAGATCTTCAAACAAAAAATATTGTCTTTTACCTTTTAACAGAGGGACACCAAGGTATTTGATGGGTAGCTTAGCATGAGTAAAACCAATAGCATTTTTAATGGCTAAAATGTGATCATTATTAATCCTTTTAGAAGCAATAAAACAACATTTCTGCTTACTCAAAGATAGGCCACTACTCATTTCAAAAATATTAAAGAACTCCATAACCTTATGAATTCTATTAATAGTAACATTAGTGAAAACAACAAAGTCAACAAAACAAAGATGGGAAAATTGAAAACCACCCAAAGTACAAAAGTACATGCCAGGGTTATTCTCAAATAAATTAGTGAGACCCCTAGATAAAAACTCAGCCGTAATAATAAACAAAGCAGGAGAAACCATGAGAAGATTTAAAGAAACCATGTTTAGAACCATGTTTAGAACTATTTAAAATAATAGAGAAGTACACATTTTCAACACAATTCTTAATAAGATTAATAACCATAGAGTTAAAACAAAAAAACTCAAGAATGCAGTAAAGAAAGGACCAATTAATATTGTCATAGGCTTTGACAATATCAAGTTTCAAAATCACCTTACCACCTCTAATCCTGAAATCCAAATCTTGACATAATTCATGGGCTAAAAGAATATTCTCAGTGATAGCCCTACCTTTCATAAACCCCATCTGATAGGGAGAAATAATTTTAGGAAGAAACAAAGCAAGACGATTAGAAATAATTTTAGACACTAGTTTATTAAAAAAGGTACATAAGATAATAGGCCTAAAATCATTCCAAGTTTGAATTGAGTTATTTTTAGGAATAAGAACTAAAGAAGTAGACATAAAAAATTTAGGGATAGGACTACCAACAAAAAAGTCCAAAACAGCAGCAAAAATATAATGGTGAATAATATTCCAGCATTTTTGAAAAAATATAGTAGTGAAACTATCCGGACCAGCAACAAAATTATTATTCATGCCCATTAAAGAATCTTTCACCTCCTCAAGAGAAGGGGGTCTAGACATACTAACATTATCCTCTTGAGTGAGAATTTTGGGAATAAAAGAGTGGTCAGTAATCTGATTAGGAGTGAAATCTTTATTAAAATGATTTTGAAAATGATGCACAGCTAGATTAGCAATATCTACAGGGTTGGAAGTATAGGAGCCATCTTCCCTTTAGATGTTATTGATACTATTATGAATCCTTTTCCTCTTAATAAGAGCATGAAAATATTTGGTACTGTTATCCCCCTCAGCCAGATGTTTAGCAACAGCTTTCTGCTTCCAAAAAACCACTTCCTGAGCTTGAAATTTAAAGAGTTCAATTTTGGATTGTTTTAACAGGGCAAATTTAACATCGTTAGGGTCATTCTGACATAAATTTTCAAATAAATTCACACAATCTTTAGCATAATGAATATTAGAAAAAATATTTTTAAAAACATTGTGATTCCACCAATTCAGCACTTGCTTCAATCTTTTGAGCTTGAACCAAAGTCTATTCATACCAAAAATCAAATTATCTGGGTGTAAAGGAGCATGCCAATTATCATGAACAATAGAAAAAAAAGAGTCATTAAGTAACCACAAGTTTTGAAATCTAAAGTGATCGTGGGAATTACAATTTTTATTCTTAATAGTAATAAGGAGGGGAAAGTGGTCAGTCAATGTTCTACTAAGATGTTGGACATTAGTTGCATTAAAAGAGTTAATCCAAGAGTCATTAAAAAGCACATGGTCAAGACTTTTCCATCCCCTGTTCCAAGTAAAATTGTTACCCGAAAAACCAATATCAATTAAGTTGCAGGATAAAATCATATTATTAAAATCAGCCATAGAACAATAAGAAGGGGAAGAACCACCAATTCTTTCAGAAGAAGAAGATATGGCATTGAAATCACGACTAACCAACCAAGGCAAGTTACAAGTACAATGGAAATTCATGATCTGATCCCATAAAATTCTTATATTCGAAAGGGAAGAAGCAACATACACAAAAGACGCATAGCAATGAAAATTAAAAGCCTCAATATTGCAGTGCATGACTTTATTGAAATTGCCAATAATATCAATTTTAATAGAATTTTTCCAAATACCCCAAATTTTGTTACACACATTAGAAAACACAGAATCAAAACCCAAAAACCTAGTGGTATTCATTAAATGGGAAACATAAATTAAAGGTTTAAGTAAAATAAGAATAGATATCTTATGGATATGGCATAAAATTTTAACAGGAATTATAGAAGAAGGGCAATCAATGCCCCTAACATTCTAAATAATAGTACTAAACATAAAGAAAATTAATGAGAAGTCTTCGAGCGAGAATTTTTAGGAGTGTTTCTAGCTGGTTGCTTAGTAAAATTTTTAGGTTTTCTCCCTCTTTTACTTTGAATTTTAATAAAACTTGTATCTATGTCATCCTTAGTATAACATTTAGCATTACAGTTTAAATCGTTCTTATCAGATGTAGTATCACTATTGTAATGAGTATTTGAAGGGGACTTACTAACATTAGGACAATATGTTAAGAGAGTTACTATTTACATGTTTTACATTCTTGTAACTTGTATAGTTTTGATGATTCCAAATATTATTGTTCTATGTGTAGTTATCTCCTAACAATTTTTAGAAGATTTATATTTGCTCTTGTGTGTACTAACATTTCAGGTGAATCAAATTCTCAAACTCGAAGACTTCAAATCAAATTCAGCAAGAAATATTTTGGAATTTTTGAAGCTTAAAAATGTTATTTGAATTGAGAGGGACTGATTGTAATTGAGTGAATAAAAACATACACACAAACTTAAGGAGATCATAAAATTTTATACTGATCGTACGGGACGATATTCGTTTGTACGGGATGATCAGTTAGTTATCTCCTTTTAAGAGCACATGGAATGAACAGGAACTAAGGAAAATTTTCTAAGTCCTGATTGTCCAGTCGAAATTAATTATCGTCCGGGACGATTTGCTCTCGGGAAGAATTTTGCCCAGACAAAATTAATTATCGTCCGGGATGAGTTGCTCTTGGTAAGATTTTTGTCCAGACGAAATTAGTTCATCCAGGACGATATAACCGACTTAAGACAGTTTTTTTGTATTCATTCTGTAGTTTTTGAATCCGACCTAGTGATAACCTTTCGTACGGGATGAAGTTTGTTGCAAATCTATTTTCATGGCTTATGTTTTGATGATTGACAAACACTATTTCTCTTGGACTGCTTGTTGCTTCTAACGTTTCAGGAATTGAAGATCGGACGAACAAGACGAAGCTAATTCAGGATTGCATAGGTTTAGGGTTGAGTCAGTCTGTACTTTTATTTTTCACTTCTTGAGTCTACTTGTAATGGTCAAAGAGATTGATGCTAAGTAACCCTTCACACAAACACTTGAGAGACTTAGAATTTCTATTTTTACTCATATCGGCCAGGATGATTTTTACATCGGCCTGGACGATCAGGCTTAAAACAAAAAGTCTAAATAAGGATTCTTAATTAAGGAAGTCGTCATTAACATATCGGCCTGGACGATACATGTATCGGCCAGGACGATAAGCTCAAAATAGAAAGAAGTTGCCGCCATAGACAATTAAGGTATACTGTATTTTTAAATTATCGGGCAGGACGATCATTGATCGGCCTGGACAAAATTATCAAATTATGCCTTAATTGATCAGGAAATCAAGG